>NW_007259445.1:212840-222889 GCF_000164805.1 Carlito syrichta
AAATACTTGGAAGGCTGAGGCGGAAGGATCCCCAGAGCCCAGCAGGTCGAGGCTGCGGTGGCCGGAAGCGGCCACTGCACTCCAGTCTGGGCAACCGAGTGAGACGCCAACTCAAAAAAAAAAAAACAATTATTTTCTAACTGCAGTATATTAATATATTTCTAAATATGTACATTTAAACTTTGCCTCAATAAAGTAGCACCATGATTTAAATTGTTGGTGGCCTCAAATTGTTACTTATATAAATTTTTTCTTTGTAATATTTTCACTGTAACATTGCAATCATAGCTTGTTTTCCCCCTCCAACAAAGAGAAGACGGTGAGGGTAGACAGTGTAGAGTGTAGAAAAAGTATTAAACTAATCAGAAAATGTACATGGTATAAGTACTACGGTTTGTTATTGATGTTATTTTCTTTTAAGTTTACCTACCCAATTTGAGTATTTCCATAAGTCGTATATTTTAAGTGTTCTATCAGTTTAGATAGTTTCACTATTTCTTCCATACACTTATACAACTTAAAACATATCTATTTTTTATAGATTTAGTTTTTATGACAATATTGTACTCAGCAGCCTGGACTACAAGCAATAACAGAATAATTATACTCTCATTACTCTTTATTTTCAGACCTAGGTAATATGACTTTTAAGGAGTCTTCTCAAAGAGGGTTGAAACACCTTTCCATGTATGCAGTAATCCTAGTAAGATGAGTCATTATACATTGATTTTTAAATATAACATGAGAGGAAGGTGACAGTACGTTTTACTCAAATTCAACATTGTAAACTGTTTTTAAGCATCTAAACTTTTTTGAGTTGGTGATGAAAACAAAATAGAATTAATACTGAGTATGAAGATAAGAAAAGCACATAAGTGATTATTAAAGTCAAATGAGCAATGAAAATAGATCATACAAATTTGGTAATTCTTGTCATACCCAGCTAAAACAGAGACAGGAAGTCATGTCGGGGAGGCATTAAGGATATATAAAATTGCTCTAGAAATGATTTCTCTGCAAGTCTGGCAGTTGAAACTACCTGTTGTAACCTGAAACCAGTTTTATCTATAACTGCTGAAATAAGTTGCTGCAACTTTAGGACTAATTTTGTCAACTACCATCACTCAGTGATTGGAGCTTCCCAGTTCCCCCAGAACTTTACAAGTACCAATGAGTCTTCTCAAGTAACAACATATGCCACTTCTTCTTTTGATCACACCTCTAGTCATTTCCTTTTTCTTTCAACATACTGAAGACCATTCAGTATATGTGTATGCCCCAAATTGCAATTCTTTCTTCCCAAATAAAATGTTAAACTTGGAGATTGATATTTACATTTTTATTTGACTTTGAAAGGGCTTAGAAAGTATTGATAACATTTATGATAATGAAAGAAAGATGAAGAAATATGTTTATTTCGGCATTATTCACAATAGCAAAAACATGTAACCAACCTATGTGCCCATCAATGATGGACTGGATAATAAAAATGTAGTATTTATTTGCCAAGGAATACTATGTAGCCATAAAGAGAACAACATTATGTTTTTTGCAGCAACATGTATGCAGTTGCAAGCCATTATTCTATGCAAATTAATACAGAAATAGAAAATTAAATACTACATGTTCTCACTTATAAGTGCAAGCTAAACACTGGGTATACATAGGCATAAGAATGGGAACAACAGCCACTAGAGACTGGAAAGGTGACAAGGGCTAAAAAACTACCCATCGGGTACTATGCTTACCATCTGGTTGATGGGCTCAATAGAAGACCAAAACTCACCATCATGCAATATACCCATGTGATAAACCTGCATATGTACCCTTTAATCTAAATTAAAATTAAATAATAAAATAGGGGTAAAAGAAAATCTATCTAAAAGAAAAAAGAAGGGATAGGTGTTTTATAGGTAAATATTGTCAGGATCATATGCCACATTACAGAATGATAAAGGGTAGGAGAGTTTGGAAGAATAGTTTGTCTTAAGCAACTAGTAAACTTCAAGGAAATACTTTTATCTTTTACATGTCTTTTAAAAACTACACACCACACAAATTATACATTTTTCTGTAAGAAGCAGGCTTAGCATTCTGTAGCACAATGTGGTAGAATTACAAAGATAATAACCAGAAAGTGAGACTTGAGCTGTATTAAGGAAGAATGTAAATGCTGGATTGCAAATAAATACACAAGGAAAATATATATGTACACAAGGGGAAAAGAGCACCAAACTGCAAGTCATAAGCCCTGGGTTCAAGTCCTGAATTTTTCATTACTAAGTGTGGGAACTTCTGGCATGTAAGTTCACCCCTTAGCAAAATAGAAATATTGAAACCTACAGTGTTAAATGATAAAGTAATGGTGTTAAAAGTGCTTTTAAGTTAAAGTATGATGCATGCCTTTGTATGATAATTTATATTATATCACTTCTTAATTCAATGAGATATAGGGAGATGTAAACTTTTGATCAGGAGGTAATATAGTAATTACCCCCTAATCTTTTAGGAATCTTTTTTTCCGTAAAGTCAAGTGTAAAAATTCTTACAATAGAGTAGAAGATTACTGTATTGCTATTGCTCAGGTGAGATGTTTTAAGTATGTAAAGTAAGAGAGAAGCAAAATGTATTAAAAATAGCCAGTTAATGAGATAGAAATAGAATCAATAGGTTGCATGATGTTGAAAAAGAATGAGGATTTAAAAAATCTGAATTCACTGGGAGAAATAATAGGAATATCAAAGAGAGAAGAGAAAGACAAGTAACCTAGGATTTACTGAGTTTCACTTTGACCTGGATACTTCCACTAGGCAATTTTATGACTGTTAGATAGTCTCGTCCCTCATGATAGCCATTCAGTTTTGTGTTATTCTGTCCATTTTTACTGAAAAGGAAACTGAATTTTGGGAAAATGACTGGAAGGATTTGAAATTAAGTTCATCTAACTTGAAAATCCATGTTTTTCACTTTTAATGATATAAGCCATGCCTGTTTTAAAGGAAAGATTAGTTCAACTTTTCTAAAGTTAAAAATAAATATCCAAATCTCAGAAGGATGAAAATGATAAAGACCTGAGAGAAACACAGAAAGTTATGATTATGAATTCTTCAGATATGATAGTATTCTTAAAGAAGATAAAAATGAAGAAGGGAGTTTTGATGATGTAACTCCAAAAATGTTTGCTTTTAATAATAAAGACATAAGATTTATATAATCTGAAGAAAAACTAGGGTATGATGCTTACTTTTAGAAAATGAGAGGAGAAGGTGGATTCAAGAAAGGAGCAAAAAATGGGTGGGTAGGCGGGCTATACTCAAGGCAACCAAGCTATTTCTTAGTCATTGAAATAAAAAAAGTTATAATAATTACAGACTGTTATCATGGTTACAGTGGTTATAACTGTGTGGTAGGGAAAGAAACAGCACAGGGTTAGGCTATCTTTAGGACAGTTTACTCATGAAGTAATCATAAACAGAATACATTTGGAACCTTCCATATTTGAATGGTCTCTTTGCAATTACCAAAGCTTTACAAATGAGTATACTATCATACTTAGACAGCCCATGTTGGGGGAATAGGCAAAATGAGTCCATATTCTAAAGTGTGATGAATTTACATTACATTAATAAGCTTTTCCTGAATATACATATAAGGTAGTGCTTTACTATTACCAGATGAGTAGTATGGTCCCTGCTGTTTCACTGCTGAGATATACCACTCTTTTAATAATCCAAACAAGAAACCAAAATTGGAGCCAACACTGCTCTTCACTTTCCAGGGAAGAACAAATTCATGTCCCTGTCTGGTGACATCTCTTTTGACATCTGCAAAACTCCCCTTTCCCTTTGTTCCTCTGTTTCAGACAGAGAAGGCATCAATTAAGGCATTTCCTGCAGAAGAAAAGTCTGAAAGGTAAGGATCCCACAAACCCAGCTTTCCCAGACATTAGATTAGAATTTTACGAGGCATTTAAATTTTAATTCATTTTTCAACAAAAAAAAATGCTGGCAACTTTATATATCTTTGGCCACATTTCTCCCTTTAGAGCCTGTTATATTCTACAGGTATTTCAAATTAGAAACAAAGCTTTCAAAACTCAAAACATAGCTGCTGGGACTCTTAGTTGGAGATTAGAGCAAAAAATGGTAAACAAAATATAATATACAAGATTGATTTCCTCAGTGATTATAAAAATATTGATTATGTGCATACAAGAATGTTTCTGTTTCATCAACTGCTGCCTATTTTCTTTTATGAGGAGGTTGAGGTCCTGTTACAAACTCATGTGATTACAGAAAATGGAAAAATGCTAAACTGTAGTTTTGCTGTTTTAATCAATTCAATTTATTACATTTATTGAATTTCCTTTGTCAGGCATACAGGAATATGAATAATCATATTTCTAATTCCAAGGATCTTACATTTAGAAAAGTTTCTGAAAGACAAGAAAAATATATTCTAGTACTTATAATGAAGGTACATACAATGCTATAAAGTTAATAACCAGATTGCAAATGATTTGAAAAATAAGAATAGCTTTATAAAGGAGAACTTTGAGTGAATACTTGAAGATTGTATAGGATACCATGGGAAAAAATGCTGAGATATAACATTCTGGGAGAAAGAAACAACACAACTAAGTAGTCAGGGAAAATCAGATACTTTTGAGGCAAATTGTGTGGGACAATTTGTCACCATATATAATATGGACAGAGAGTTGAAGATATCTTGAGGCTTTTTGAAGGCCAAAACTGAGTAATTTGTGTATAAGTAGGAAACAGGAAAGCTCTGTTGGTGTTTTATATTGAAAAAACCCATCATTTGTGGGATATGGTCTGGACATGGACTGTTTCCTCCTCTCTCTTCCCCCTAGAATAGTGTCTGGCCAAGGATCGTCCTTGAAGGGTATGCATAGTCCCAATAATGAGTCATGGGGTGCAGGTAACCAAGCAAAGTTGAAAGCAATGTGGCTGTCACGTGTAATTAAAATAATTGTAAACACCAGACTGAAATGTGATTAACTGTCTTGCTTACCCATAAAACTGTTTTCAGTGGAGTCTCTTTCTGCGCTGACCTGCTGCCATCGGTGCAGCCTGTAAGTTCTAATAAACCAAAGTCTTTACATGTTGGACCTCTGGATGACTTCTTTGGAGTATGTAAAGGACCTTACACACAAGCCCTCTCAACTTTGGGGTTGCCACGTTATATTATATTGCCACAGATGGAAGACTAAAGTATAAATAACATGTATGCAGATGAGAAGGGGAAAAACCTGCAGCTGGTAAAACTGACATCACAATTTTCTAAAAATTTATAAATAAATGGTAACTGAGACACCGACAGTGGATATGGAAATGAGGGAACTATTCTTAACTCTTATATATTTGTTAAAATTGATATACCTCTTTTCCCCCTCTCATTCATAGAGACTCCTGACATGCTAGAATGATGGAACAGTATGTTTGAGTAAATCTTTCAGTAAATCTTTCCACATAAATATTTTAATAATATATTAATCGTTAAAATACCATGTATATGCACGTATATATAACTTAATTCACAATATAATATAAAACCACTTGTATGTGTTCATTTTTAATTTTTGATAGGCTTTATTTTTAGAGAATTTCAGGTTTATAGAAAAAATGCACAGAAAAGACAGAGGGTTCCCATATACCATCTCTTTCTCCCCAACACACACAGTTTCTCCCATTATTAATATTGTGTATTAGTGTTGTGCACTTGTTACACTGATAAACATTGATACATTTTATTAAAGTTCATAGTTTACATTAGTGTTCACTCTTAGTATTCTACAGGTTTTGACAAAAGCAGTGTCATGTGTCCATCATTACAGTATCATACATAAAAGATTCACTGCCCTAAAATATATGTACTGTGCACCACCTATTAATTACTCCCTCTGTCCCCCTGAACTCCTGGCAACCACTGAACTTTTACCGTCGCTATGGGTTTGCCTTTTTCAGAATGTCATATGGTTGGAATAATACAGTCTGTAGCCTTCTCAGACTGGCCCTTTTTTACTTAGCAATACAAAGGGGAACCACCCAAAAAAGGAACTTATTCATTTATAAATTGTGTATTTATTCTTGCATATTTAAACTTCAGTCACCTTCAAAGAATTCTATGCAATACAACTATCAAGATACTTTTTCTACTGCTCCAAACAGTTTTTGAACTTGTCAACTTTGATGCTTTTTAGTGCTTCTGCCATTTTTTGTTTCACCTCTTCCATAAAGGGAAAATGTTTCCCTTTGAGGATTTTTTTCATCTGGGGAAACAAGCAAAAAAAGTCACTCGGGGCAAGATCACATGAGTACAGAATGTGGGGCACGGGGGTCATGCCACTTTTGGTCGAAAGCTGTTGAACACTCAGCGTGGTGTGGGCAGGTGTACCTGTAAATCACCTGTGATGATGGGCAAATGCATTGTAAGAATCTCTGAAAAAAACTCACTGAAGCTCAACACAGCCTCTTACAACACTAGCTGGTAAGTGTGCAGATGGGTTCCTACAGCACTTACCTAGCAGGAGAAGCCTGTACTACAAGGGGCCTGCTCTCCAAAGGAATTTTGATGGGAGTCCCCAGTTGTATACCTTTAAGTTTCTTCATGTCTTTTTTTGCTTGAAAACTTATTTCTTTTTGAATGCTGCATAATACTCCATTTCATGGATGTACCACAGTTTGTCAATTAACATACTGAAGGACACCTTGGTTGGTGCCAATTTTTGTCAATTTTAAATAAAGTTGCTATAAACATTCATACACAGGTTTTCTGTGTGGTCATAAGTTTAAACTAATTTAAGTTCAATATAAGGAGTATGATTGTTGGTGGTCTAAGTTTAATTTTTTAAAAAACTGTCAGTATGTCTTCCAAAGTGGTTTAACATTTTGCACTCCCACTAGTAATACATGAGAATTTCTGTTGTTCCATTTCCTCACCAGCATTTGGTGTTGTCCATGGTTTAGACTTTAGTTATTTTATAGCTGTATGATCATATAATCATATAACATTAAAATTTTTATTTTAATTTGCAGCCCCTAATAACATATGATGATGAGCATTTTAATATGCCCCTTTGCCATCTTGTATATCTTCTTTGGTGAGGGGTCTGTTTGGATGTCCTACCTATTGTGTAATTGGTTTGTGTGTTTTCTTACTGCTAAGTTTTAAGAAGATTTTTTGTATATTTCAGATATAGAATTCATCTTTATCAGAGAAATAAATTGTAAATATGTCCTTCCAATCTATGGTTTGTTCTTTCTTTTAACAGTACCTTTACGGGGCAGGAGTTTAACTTTAAATGAAGTACAACTTATCAATTGTTTTTTTTTTTATTGATTGTACTTTTGGCATTATATCCAAGAACTGGAGTATCGCATGGTTAAAAGGCAGGGAAACTTGCCATGAGTTCTTATAGTATTTGTGAGAAGAGACTAGTACTTTGATCCAACAGCCAATCTGGTTTTCATAGATGGAGGTAGTAATTCACTGACTAATAACTAACCAATTTTCCTTTGAAATGATAAAGACCTTTAGGTAAAGAGTCAATTGTTAATCTAAACACAGACTAAAAGTACATTACTTCATAATAAACTGATTATCTTTTGTCAGTGGTTTTTAAAAATTCATTTAGCAGCTTTCCCTTTATTATTCCCTAAGGCAATTCCTATAGTTCATCTGAGAATGATTATTGTATAATACTTTTGAAATACATACAAAGTCATTTTCTTCTTTTCGAAATAGATGCGTCTGAAATTACTTTAACTGTTGTTTCTGAAGCAGTGATATGCTTACAGATGAAACTGACCTTGAAAGACAATCTAATCCACTCCTCATCTAGAGGTCCCCCAACTTATATCTCTACTTGAAAATTTCTTTCCTACAGATCTATGTTTCTAATACGTATGCCTGAAAGAATTACTAGTAATTTCCCAAATGTACAGAGTCTTATCGTGCTTCTGCACAATCCTTTTTATGCCTGTACCTGGGAAGCTCAGTAATGCTAGATAGAAATTATATAATCAGGCAGATTCATTATCATCAATCTGAAAAGGGCACTAGAAATTATTTAGCAAGGTAACATTTCCATATCAAGCTTGCTCTCCCACTCTTGGTAAAAACTATTTCTTATTTTTCTCTCAGTCTTAAATTTCCTCGACTGTCCATCCCCATCTTCCAAAACACATATTTTCATTTGACGGCCTTGCTAGATGCAGCATTACCAAAATAAAAGTAATAAGCATAAGCTCTCTTTCATCTTCCAATTACAAAGTCTGTGAGCCTAGAAGTAGCTCCTCACCAGACTTCTATCTTCCTTCCTGTCACAGTGAAAATAATTCCCCTCTACCTGTTCTTGGGATCCCATTTATTTTCCTACAAAATTATGTTCATTTACTTATACCCTCTCTTTCCCATATCATCAATATATTCCTCTCTATAGGATTATTTGCATTAACCAGTAAACATACTTTGTTCTATTGGATCTCTTAAAAGAATGTCTCTCTTAACTTCCTAATGACTACACAACTGCCCTGTTATTATTCTGCTATATATAATTCGATGTTCCCAAGCTGTTATTTATTTAAACTGTCTTTGTTCCCCTTCTACATGTTTCCTTGCTCATACTATGCAAGTTTTAATATATACCTTTGGTCTTTTAATTATTTTAATCTATTTCAGTAGTTTTATAGGACTACAAATAGTGTAGTTACATGGATGCATTGCATAGCAGCAAAGAAGTATGGCTTGAAGTCTTTAGTTACTCTTTAGACTATTTAAAGTGGTTTTCAACGTCTGTCTTCCACTGTCATTTACTTTTGTTAGCAACCTTCATGTTGTCAAATTCAAAAGACAGTCTTTGGTCCTCATCATACTCAAAGTTTCAATAGCATTCTGTATTCCCCACTTCCCCCTTAAAGCACTTTTTTCTTTTGCTTCAGACATCATTTTAGATACCCTGCTATTCAACTGGTCCCTCACATGATTTGATAGCTCCTTGTATTCCATTAGTTCATCAAACAGTATAGATCTTTAGGACTATGTCACAAGTGATCCTGTCTTTCTACATATTTTAAATGATGCATTCCTTATTTGGAAGAAAGTGTGGTGATTTCTGAAAGAACTAGAAACTGACCTTCCATATGACCCAGCAATTCCCCTATTGGGAATATGCCTGGAGTAACTCAAATCATTCTGCTAAAAAAATACCTGCACACACATGTTTGTTGCAGCTCTATTCACAATAGCAAAAACATGGAACCAATCATGTTGCCCATCAAAGCTGGACTGGACTTAAAAAATATGGTAAATATATACAATGGAATATTATATAGCCATAAAGAAGGACAAATATATGGACTTCGCAGCAACGTGGATGGATTTAGAGACTCAGTGACCTATCACTGAAACAAAGAACAGAGTACCATATGTTCTTACTCATAAGTGGACCTTGAACAATTATAATACTTTAAGAAAGGGATTGGCAGTAGTGGGAAACTGTCAGGGGATGAGGAGTGGGACTAGAAGTTGAGGGAAACTTTTAGGGGAGGGAGGGGCACATCTCACCAAAAAAGGTACCTGCATAGTCAACGAATTGTACCCCACATCTTTACAAATAAATAAATAAATAAATAAAATTCAGATGTTCTCAAATAAAGTCCTGTAAATATTTTAGAAGTTTATGGTTATATTCATGTTGAAATAATATTACCGTTTTCCACTCCAACTAAAGCAAAATATAACTTTAAGTCATCCTGAAAGATCCATGGGTAAACAATTTCCATAGATCTATACTTTGTGAAGTATTTTTTCTATTCATAAGGATATTATTTAGAGTATCATTTATCTTTTACACAAAAAATATAAAGAAGTAAAAACTCAATTGTGTGGTATGCGTAACTATAAACATTACCATAAATAATTTAAAATAAAATTTAATTTACCATACTTTGTAAAAATAATTATTTGTGAATTTTAACTCAATGATCATTCAGTATTTTTTTTTTTTTTTTTTTGAGTTGGAGTCT
>NW_007259445.1:223236-273365 GCF_000164805.1 Carlito syrichta
TCACCTCAGCCTCCCAAAGGCGCGGGATTACAGGCTGAGCCACCGAGCCCAGCTCATTTAGTATTTTTGTAACTTTTATTTGCAAAATACTACAATTAGAAGACTAGTAAAAATTACAAAATTTTAAAAGGCATTATTTGTTAGTTAAACATATTAATTACTACTACAGTATACTATTTATATTCTTTAGGCTATTGGTAAACAATTTCAAATTAATAAAGTAAATACTAATTTTATGTTGAAGAAAAACTATATTCAAGTTACAATTCCTAGCCAGGCGTGGTAGCGTGTACCTGTAATTCCGGGTGATAGAGTGAGACTCCCACTCAGAAAAAAAAAAAGTTACAATTCCTTCTAATAAATACAAATAAGATGTTTTGTTTGTTTGTTTGTTTAGTTTTTTTTTTGAGTTGGAGTCTCACTCAGTCGCCCAGATTGGGGTGCAGTGGCCGCTTCTGGCCACCGCAGCCTCGCCTGCTGGGGTCCAGCAATCCCTCCGCCTCAGCCTTCTGAGTAGCCAGAACTACAGGCATGCGCTACCACGCCCAGCTGATTTTTTGATTTATTGTAGCGATGAGGTCTTGCTACCCAGGTGGGTCTCGAATCCGCGGGCTCAGGCAATCCACTCACCTCAGCCTCTCAAATAAGATGTTTATAGAACATTTTTCTGGAGGGTTTCAAAGGCATTACTTCACTTGAAACTCACCATTGTTTGTGGTAACTTTGATTTACATATTACAGAAGAGGAAATTCAGACAGACAGAACTGGACAACTTACTCAAGATGTGACAACTAAGAAGCAGAATTTGAACTCAAACTTGAGTCTTTAAAATCTACTCTATAGTTTTTCACTTACTGCATAATAATAAATTAATCATAAAGCTGTGAAGATGGTGACGGCACAGATGGGACTGTGAGATTCTCCAAAAGTGAGTTCCCATAAAGAATCTTGATTTCCTTCTGCTGCTCCCCCACCCACCACCAGCTGCACTGGTCGAGGCCTGGAGACCCTGGGTCCCACACACTGCAGGCTATCGCGTCCCCTCTGCTGCTGCTCCACCCCAGGCGCACTAGGCCCCGACTGTGTGGAGCTCCCAGCTCCCTCCCCAGCTACACTGTCTCACCCAACCCCAAGCCACCCACTGCCACCTGTGGAGGCCCCCAGATACCACCTTGTGGAGATCTGGGTTCCCTTGCTGGCTACACTGATCTGCCCGGCATTCAGCTGCTGCCAGCTCTCTCCCTGGTGGGGCACCCAGCCCAGTCTCAGGCCGTGGTAGCCCGTGGAGGCCCTCCATGCCTGCCCTTCAGAACTGCAGGCTCCATTCCTTCCTGGGGCACTCCACCAGGCCAAAAGCCAATGCTACCCATGCAGGCCCCCAGCACCCCTTGAACTCTGCGCTCCTGGCCGGGGTTCAAAACCACAGCAGGTGCTTGCCACAGCAGGTGCTTGTCCCTCAGAGTTCTGGGTCCCCACCAGCAGTCCCGGGTCCCCACCCAGTCCTATCTCAAGCCACGGGCACCCAGTACTCCAATGATAACTCCTTTTCTTTTTAATACGTTGGAATACATGGTATAATTCTGTCTCAAAATTGACAACTACAGTGTTTCTAACATAAATTTTGAATGTTAGATGCTTGCCCCTCAGAGATACTAGCTCCATTCCTGGCTGAAGTGCCCTGTGCAGGGCCCAAAGCAGATGTTGCCACCTGCCATCCACCCTTTGCAGTTCTGGGTTCCCACTCTGGCTGAGGTACCCAAACCCATCTCAAACTACCGTTGCCCAGGGTGACTGTGGCGCGCCCCTCCCCCTCAGAGCTGCAGGCTCCATCTCTACCTGGGGCACACTTCTAGGCCCAAAGGAACTGTGTCCGTCCACCTGGGCTGAAGCACACAGACCCGCCTTGAGCTGCCACCCCTGTGGAGGCCCCCGGTGCCTGTGCCTCCACCACCCAGGGAGGTCCAAGGCTCCTTCCCCGTGGAGCTCTGGACTCCCTTGGTGACCACACTGCCCCACCCTCTAGCCACCCTGACTACTACGCTGACCAGCAACACCCAGCAGTCTTGCACTTCACTTCTCCCAACTCACCCCTGACTACAGTGGGACCAGAGAACAACTGGAGCCCTGTGACCAGGCAGAGACCTGCAGTGACTCACCCACCTAGCTCTGCCTAACCTCCAACTTGGGAGCTAAGACCTCATGGTTGTGTAAGGGAACAGTGCATCTTAAGGAGGTTGGTCAGCTTGTGTGTATGATCATATCTCCTAGTTTGTTTGCTGTTGTTGCTGTTTTTTGTTTGTTTGTTTGTTTGTTTCTGTTTTTGTTTTCTCTTACTCTTATCTGTCTTCAGGTCTATTTTCATGTATTAGCGGGTACCTCTGTTTGTTCTCCCTTTTACTCTCCTGTCTCCACCTTCCACTTCCCCCTCTCTCTGTTCCATTACTTTCCCTTTTCTTATATCATCTTACTTCCTGGGAGCAAACCAATACCCCCACTTCATGAACAGATTACAAGGCAGTGGGAAGCAGGATCTGGCGTATCCATACACCTGTCAGTGGATATTGGGATCTGCAGATAAATTTTGAATCACAGCTTCCCCCTCAAATAAATCTCAAAGCTGCAAAAGGTATAACCCTCAAACTGCAATCCAGCCTCAGAATCGAACAAAGTCAGAAGATTCACATAAGAAAGAATAGGAGATTGAGCAAACAGAAGCAAAAAACAACCCTGCCATCCCTGAACAACAGAATTAAGAAGAGAGAGGAAGAAAAAAAGAAAAAAGAAAAAAGTGGGGAGGCAAATCTACACAAATGAAGAAAAATCAAAAGAAGAATAAAAGGCTCATACAGACCCATGGGAGATCAGAAATTGAGAAAACAGACTTCGGCATGCAAACAATGAAGAGTCCCCAGAATGACAGGTCACATACTACAAACCCAGACATCAAGACAATAATAGAGAGAATAAAAAGAATTGAGGCCGGGCTCGGTGGCTCAGCCTGTAGTCCTGCGACTTTGGGAGGCTGAGGTGAGTGGATTGCTTGAGCCTGCAGGTTCGAGACCCACCTGGGCAGCAAGACCTCATCTCTACAATAAATCAAAAAATCAGCCGGGCGTGGTAGCGCATGCCTGTAATTTCGGCTACTTGGAAGGTTGAGGCGGAAGGATTGCCGGAGCCCAGCAGGTCGAGGCTGCGGTGGCTGAGAGCGGCCACTGCACTCCAGTCTGGGTGACAGAGTGAGACTCCAACTCAAAAAAAAAAAAAAAGAATTGAGGAGAGACAAGAAGAAAATAGGAAGGAGTTGATAAATGAGATAACAGCAGTAAAGAATATTGTGATTGAAATAAACAACAAACTAATAAGCATGGAAAGCAGAATTAGCCAAGCAAAAAAAAAAAAATCTCAGAGCTTGAAGACCAAAATACAGAACTAACCCAAACTGTCAAAACATAGAAAAGAAGCTTAAAAAGACAGAACAAAACCTTCAAGAGATGAACGATTACGTCAAGAGACTGAACCTAAGAGTAATTGACCTTCCTGAGGCAGAAAGACAGAGAACACACGGGAACAAACATTTCATGAAATCATTCAAGAAAACTTCCCTCATCTCATCTCTGAAGCAAAAATTCAAACATAAGAGATTCAGAGAACCCCAGCAAGACAACAAATAAGAAGACCAATTCTCAGACACATAATAATTCTCCTAAACAAAGTAGATATAAAAGAAAAAATCCTAAAGGCAGCAAGAGAAAAAGGTCAGACTACCTACCAGGGAAGACCAATTAGAATAGCAGCAGATTTATCTCAGAAACCCTTCAGGCTAGAAGAGCTTGGAGCCCAATCTTCAAAGTTCTCAAAGATAAATAATTTCAACCAAGAATGACTTATCCAGCCAAGCTAAGCTACATCAGTGAGGGAGAATTAAAATCTTTCCCAGACATCCAATCCCTAAGAAACTATGCAGCCTCCAGACCACCTCTACAAGAAATACTTAAGTATTAAACACAGAAGACAAGGAGAAAAGAATGACAGTGTTCTTCACAAGAGTACAGGGAAAAGATGGAAAACACACATGAATCAACTCCAAAACCAAAGGAAAGACAACAAATAAACAGGAACAATAACAACTCTATAAGAATCTTATGACAGGGAAAAACCGCCAAATTTCAATAATTAACCTGAATGTGAAAGGACTAAATGCACACTGAAAAGACACAGAATGGTGGATTGGATAAGAAACTATGACCCCATTATTTGCTGCATCCAGGAGACTCATCTCACTACAAGCGATGCACACAGACTCAAAGTTAAAGGATGGAAAACAAGTTTCCAGGTCAGTGGCCCACAAAAGAAGGCAGCAGTTGCAATCTTAATATCAGACAAAATAATCTTTAAGCTATCAAAAATTTAAAAGGATACAAAAGGATCCCACATAATGATAAAAAGTTCAATCCATCAACAAGAAATATCCATCCTAAACATATATACACCCAAGACAGGAGCACCAGTATTTATAAAACAACTACTTAATATACTGAAAAAAGATATTGACTCTAACACTATTATAGCAGGGTACTTAAATATCCTACTGACAGCTCTAGATAGATCAATGAAGCAAAAATCAACAAGGAGCTCCAGAACCTAAACTTGACACTTGACCAAATGAACTTAGTAGATACCTACAGATTATTCCACCCAACAACCACAGAGTATACATTCTACTCATCACCCCAAGGAACATACTCCAAGAGCAACCACATTCTTGGCCATAAATCAAGCATAAACAAATACCACAAAGTTGAAATCTTGCCATGCACATTTTCAGACCACAGTGGAATAAAAATAAACATTAAAACCAACAACATTTCCCCAAAGCCCACAAAGACGTGGGCACTAAACAGCATGATGCTGAACAACGGCTCGGTCAACACTGAAATCAAAGAAGAAATTGAAAGATTTCTGGAAAAAAATGAAAATGATGAAACATCTTACGGAAACCTCTGGGATGCCATGAAATCAGTTCTAAGAGGGGAATTCATATCTCTACGAGCACACATCAAGAAAATGGAAAGATCATAAGTGGAGAGCCTAACAAATCACCTAAAGGAGCTAGAAAGAGAAGACCACGAATATCCCAACTTTAGCAGAAGAATCCAAGTCACAAAAATAAAAGCCCAAATACAGGACATAGAGGACACAAATATAGAAAACATCAACAAAACAAAAAAAATTGGTTCTTTGAAAGACTTAACAAGATTGATGTGCCCCTAGCCAGAATGACCAAAAGAGAGAAAAAGCCCAAATAAACACAATCAGAAATACAAAAGATCAAATCACAACTGACCCTGATGAAATACAAAAGATTATCAGAGATTACTATGTACACCTATATAGAAACAAACTTTGTGGGAGTGTAAACTAGTGTAACCTCTGTGGAAAGCAGTGTGGCAATTCCCAAAAGCTCTAAATATCAACCTCCCATATGACCCTGCAATCCCCCTACTGGGAATATACCCTGAAGAACTCAAATCACTCTATAAAAAAAATACCGGCACACGTATATTTATCACAGCATTGTTCACAATAGCAAGAACCTGGAAGCAACCATGCTGTCCATCAAAAGAGGACTGGATAAAAAAATGTGATACATATACACGATGGAATACTATGCAGTCATAAAAAAGAACAAAATCATGAATTTCGCAGCAACCTGGATGGAACTAGAGTCTATTATACTGAGTGACCTCTCACAGAAACAAAGATCCGAGTATCACATGTCCACTATAGTGGACCTTGATCATCCAATGTAATACCATAAGAAAATGACGACAGAGGTGGGGAACTATGGAGGGGAGGGGAAGGGAGATGGGATTAATGGTAGCAAATATCTGTCTGGGGATGGGGAGATACCTCTTATCAACAAGAGTGCCTGAACAAAGCATATTTGTATACCTAACCCTTAACTGTACCCCACAATATCATAATAAAAAATATTGATTATAAAAAAAAAGAAACAAACTTGAAAACCTAGATGAAATGGAGAACTCTCTGACATCACACAACCCTCCCCCCCAAGTTAAAACAAGAAGACATTGAGACACTTAATAGACCCATAACAACCCAGGAAATTGACTCTGTCATACGAAAACTACCTACCAAAAAGAAGCCCTGGACCGGATGTCTTTCCAGCAGAATTCTACAAAATGTACGAGGAGCAGATACCAATCTTATTGAAAGTATTCCAGACAATTGAGAAAGATGGAATTCTCCCCAAATCATTTTACGAAGACAACATAACACTGATACCCAAACTGAGTAAAGATCCAACACAGAAAGAGAACTACAGGTCAATATCACTTATGAACATAGATGCAAAAATCCTCAACAAGATTCTAGCAAATCGGGTCCAAAAACACATCTCAAATGTCATCCACCATGACCAAGTAGGCTTCATTCCCAGGATACAGGACTAGTTCAACATTCTCAAAACCATAAATGTCATTAAATACATCAACAGATGTAAAAGCAAGAACCATATGATTATCTCATTAGATTTAGAAAAAGCTTTTGATAAAATCCAGCATCCCTTCTTGATAAAAACCTCAAACGTCTAGGTACAGAAGGAACATACCTCAAAATAGTAAGTAACATCTATGACAAACCCACAGCTAGTATATTGCTAAATTGTCAGAAACTAGAATCATTTTCCCTGAAAACTGGAGCAAGATAAGGTTGTCCACTCTCACCCCTCTTGTTCAATCTTGTGTTGGAAGTCCTAGCTCAGGCAACTAATCAGGGGTATACAAATAGGAAAAGAGGAAGTCAAGTTATCCCTCTTTGCTAATGATATGATCCTATACCTTGAAAATCCAAGAGAATTTGTCAAAACCCTGTTTGCACTGATAAAGGACTTTGGGAAGGTCTCAGGGTACAAAATAAATGTGCAAAAGACAGTTGCATTTTTCTATACCAACAATAAGCAGGCAGAGACTCAAATAAAAAGCACAATCCCATTCACAATAGTCACCAAAAAATGAAATACCTCGGCATCTTCCTAACCAGAGAAGTAAAAAACCTTTACAATGAGAACTACAAAACACTGCTCAAAGAAATCCAAGAAGACACAAACAAATGGAAAAATATCTCATGCTCATGGATAGAAAGAATCAGCACTGTTAAGATGTCCATCCTACCAAAGGCAATCTACAGATTCAACGAAATGCCCACTAAGTTACCAACATCATTCTTCTCAGACCTGGAAACGACAATACAGAAATTTACATGGAAACATAAATTACCACAAATAGCCAAAACAATCCTTAACAAAAGAAACAAACCATGAGGTATCACACTTCTAGACTTCAAACTTTACTACAAGTCTACAGCCATCAAAACAACCTGGTATCGGAACAAGAACAGGCACACAGACTAATGGAACAGGATAGAGATTCTGGAAGCAAAGCCTCAATTCTTCAACCAACTCAACTTTGACAAGCCCCCAATAAAAACCACTGGGGAAAGGAGAACCTATTCAGTAAATGGTGCTGGGAAAACTGGCTGAACACATGCAGAAGACTGAAACAGAACCCCTACCTATCACCATACACAAAAATTAATTCGAAATGGATCAAAGACCTAAACGTAAAACCTCAAACTGTAAGAACCTTAGAAAATGAGGAAACACTCTTATGGAAGTTGGAACTGGTAACTGATTTCTGATCAAAACCCGAAGTTCCCAGACCATAAGAGATAAGATAGACAAGTGGGACCTCATTAAACTGACAAGCTTCTGCAAAACCAAAGAAACCATCAAGAGAGCAGGGAGACAGTCCACAGAATGGGAATAAATATTTGCCAACTGTATATCTGACAAAGGTCTAACATCTAGGATCTATAAGGAATTTAAACACACCAAAAGGAAAAAACAAACAGCCCCTTTAAAAAGTGTGCAAAAGACATGAATAGACACTTCTCAAAAGAAGATATACGGGAGGCCAATAGACACATGAAAAAGTGCTCAGCCTCACTCATCATTAGAGAAATGCAAATCAAAACCACATTGAGATACCACCTAACCCCTGTAAGAATGGCCGTCATTAATAAAACAAACAACAACAGATGCTGGCGAGGATGTGGAGAAAAAGGAACACTACTACACTGCTGGTGGGAATGCAGACTAATACAGCCTCTTTGGAAGACAGTGTGGCGATTTCTGAAGGAACAATGTCAGGCTGTTTTGATTCCACTTTTGGGAATATACTCAGAGGAATGCAAATCATTCTACAAAAATGATCCTGCACGCGTATGTTTGTTGCAACGCTATTCACAATAGCAAAAACATGGAACCAACCATGTTGCCCATCAAAGCTGGACTGGTTTAAAAAAATGTGGTACATATACACAATGGAATATTTGCAGCCATAAAGAAGGACAAATATATGGACTTTGTAGCAAATTGGAAGGATTTGGATTCGATCATACTCAGTGATTTATCACAAAAACAAAGAAATGAGTTCCATATGTTCTCACTCATAAGGTGACCTTGAACAATTATAATGCTATAAGAAAGTAATTGGCAGTAGTGGAAAACTGTCAGGGGAAGGGGGCATGGGACTGGTAGTTGGGGAAAACTTCTAGGGGAGGGAGGGGCATACCTCATCAACAAGGGTACCTGCATGATCAATGTTTGTATAGCTAACCCTGAATTGTACCCTACATCTTTATAATAAATAAATAAATTTAAACAGAAATAATAATAAATTAATCAAAGTCCCAGAAAAGTGTTCTGATAAAGTTAATATATTATCTAAATAAGTACTTTAAATAATGGAATATTATTATAGCAAAACATCAATGGAATGTAACTGCCACAGTTTCATGTCACTAGGTCTTCATCTTCATATTATTAGTTTTTGAAAATTGAAATTGAAGTAAACATTCACATGATAAATAATGATTTAAAAAATTACCTAAAATCTGATCCAATTCTCTTCCCATTTTCTGGTTCTCCTGGATCTGGGCATAAATTGGAAGCTGTCTTAATTCCTCCCTCATTTACTGTACCAACAGGACAAAAAAAGAAGCAAAATGAATATGATTAGAAACCAAGTTTGATATTTATTTTAAAATTTACATAAGATGTATTCTTGTATTTTGTTATTATAGTCACCATTATTCAAGCATGGAAAGTTAAACTATAAATGCATAAACTAATAATGAAGACAAAGGTATTTTTTTCTGTGTATAGATCGATAAGAAATTAAATTTAATGTTCATATTCGATGACCTATACTATTTTGAGTGTTAACACATTACTATTAATACTTTTATTTTTAGTGACTGTCAAGTGGCAAAATCTCTGGAAACACATTTGCAGAGTATCAGTGTCCAGAGATTCCATTAATCATTGGCAATAAAGAAGTCAGTCATCACTTGACAATGTCATTTGAGTCCCTGCTAATTTTAAAGTTGTAGTGAAAAATATGAATGTATGTGAAAAACTTAAAGTTATTAACACTTCTGCATTTGGTATATAACAAAGTAATCTGATCTGCCAACATTAAAAGAAAACAATGGTGCAAATTACTAGGGTTGTCATTAAATTATGTTATAATGCTGGAAAGTAGAACAATGACTTTACCCTGAAGCAATTTCCATAAATACAATTTACTTAGCCATTGTTCACATTTTCAGGAGTTTCTTCAGAGCACCCAGTTAATAAAAGATGCATTATTATTTTTTTCAGTGAATGTTATCAAACTGGACAACTAACTCTCCAAGATAGATTTTATTATCCAACTAAGTAGTTCTGAAATAACTGAGTGATGTTGTTTAATAAATTCAATCTTATCTGGTCATGGTGGCTTAAGCCTGTAATCCCAGCACTTTGGGAGACCCAGGCAAGAGGATTGCCTGGGCCCAGAAATTCGAGACCAGCCTGGGCAACTTGGTGAGACAACCAATACAATAAATCGTCTCTACAATAAATCAAAAAATTAGCCAAGCGTGGTGGTTCATGGCTGTAGTTCCAGCTTCTTGGAAGACTAAGGCAGAAAGATCACCTGAGCCCAGCAAGTCGAGGCTGTGGTGGCCCCGAGTATGTCACTGCACTCCAGCCTGGGTGACAATGAGACTCAAACTCAAAAAAAAAAAAAAATTAATCTTATAGTAAACTGGAGAATAGTTTCTGTTGTTTTGCTCTTAGCACTTTCTCTGTCCATTTTAAGAAAATAATTGTGCCTAAGTAGAGACTCCAGAAAGTAAAAAACATATACCTTGCAAAGATTGTTGTCCCACACTGTGGATTGGAATCACTTGCAGATCTTTAAAGAATAATCTAATTCCTTCTTCTGCCCATAGATAGTCTAATGAAATCAGTCTAGGGTCAGACCCTGTGCATCATTTATTGTTGTTGTTGTTAGTAACTCTTGATCTGTGATTCTAATGTAAAGTCAAAGTTGAGAACCACTAGACCTTTGGATCACTTAGCATCAAATTGATTATAAGATGATGACCCAACAGTCATAACTGTGGTGAAGTTATCATCTCTCAATTAAATATAAAACGTTTGCATGCTTCCATCATTCTAAAAAGCTTACTTTCCTAAGTATCAGTAACAATATCCTTCTTGCCAACTTTATTGCATGCTTACTAATGCAAAGTTTGTGATATGCTTGTGTTTCTTGGTTCTCTAAGCTGCTATTCAATTCTTCTTTACCTTTTTTTGAATTTTCTTTCTTTTTCTTTCTTCCTTTTTTATTTTTTTTTTACTCTCTTACTTTGGCTGATTGCACAATAGCAAACAAATTCAAAGGCATAAACCCATAGCCCTCCATATTTGTATTTCCCCAATGGCTTAAAACAGTTATCTATTTGCTAATAATTTCTAATCTTTTCCAAGCTCCTTTCCTCTTTCAATGGCCTATTTGATTATCCACCAGCATTACCATTGTTACTTCATCTATATAATCAAATTCAACCTAATTACTTTGACACTTTTGTGGCTCCATTAAAATCCAGTTCTGATTCATCTTGAATACCAAAGAAAGATTAAACTTCCTAAAACCCAGTTGTTAACTACTGCTTAAATCTCCTATGGCTCCAGAATTTGTACTATATCAACAGCATTTCTCACTGATCCCCAACATGTACCCATCTCTCCAAGTCCAAATGCCTCCTCACTGCTCTGCAATTTTGCTGGTCAGACATACTTACTCTACACATTGTTTCATGTTTTCCTTTTCTTCCTTTACAGTTATCAAACTTCTATCTAATATTCAAGACCCAGCTTAAGTCCCACTTCTTTCAAAAGATAATTACTCATTTTTCCATACTATTCAAATTGCTCCTTTTACATAACTTGGAGCATTTTATTTGGACAATTTAATATTTAATTTAAAAATTATTTTATTATGCTATAAATTAATAGTTTCACATGCCTTTAGTCATCTATATGGAGAGATTATATACTTGATAAAAATAGAGGACAAACATATTTATTTTAATATACCCACAAAGCCTAGATAGGTACTAATATCTTCTCAATAAAATGTTCTAGTTGTTTGACTGAAAACATCTTACATATTGTTTTCAATGAATTCGGCATTTTCTATAAAAAGCTCCCACTTGCCAATCTTTAAAAGCTTTTTGAAAATATTGTAGCCTATGTTATTAACATTTTTAATGTGGGGTGCAGATGAGGAAAAGATGTGACATGACTTAGGTTTAACTATTTTCTTATATTACAATATATAACACAGATTATAGGATAAAACAGTTTGTGAATATATTATTAGAAAGTAAAAATTATATTTTTTTCAATTTCACCATCACTTCAGCTTAAAACAATACTTTTATATGAATTTTAATGATAGTTAAAACATGATATTATGTCAGGAACTATTCTACATATTTATGTGTCCTAACTCATTTAGTACTCAAAACAATCTGAAGGGTAGCTACTATTATTCTACACCTCCTACAAGTGAAAAACTGAGTCACAGAGTGGTAAGAAATGCGTCCAAAGTCATGTTGCTAGTTAATGCCAGTCTATATTTAAATCCAGGCAATCTAATTCCAGAAATTCTACTTCTAATCCTTGAGTCTTCCAGCCTGTCCAGAAAGCTCAGCAAGGTAGAAACTATGTCATTAATTAAAATTCAAAATAGATTTGTAAATATTTTATCTTAAAATGCAGAGCATGTTTACAATTGCATCACTTTCACCTGATTAATCCCAGTTATTATTTTAATTGTCAAGTTATTTCTGTCTGTTTGAAGTATCATTAAAATCACTACTTTTGGACATCTAAAATAGGGGAAAGACTTCCCAATTTAAAATGTAAGGATAATGAGAGAGCTTTTGCATGGCATGTATTTAATGTTCTTCAATTTAAAATGTTTAAAATAAAAAAAGAACAAAATGTATAATCTTTTATTTCCTTTGTTGTTTAGATATTTCAGAATTGCCCATAGCCAAATGATGCCAAGACATTCAAATGAAGTTAGTATTCATTCAATCATCTGCTTTCACTTCACAATGCCATTGAAGCTTCTTTTAATTTGAATAGTAATTTGCAGCATTGTAAGAACATGAGTTCTCTTTAAAAGTTTTATTACGTGGGCAGGGTGAATAAGCATGTTTTCTTAAGTCTTTTGATTTTATATAGCACATAATCTGTGCTAAAAATAAAAATAAGGATATTCTGTGTGAAATTCACCTCTATATTACCTCTTGTAGCTGCTTACATCATCATTTTTCTCAGTTTTTAAAAATTAGATATTTACTTTTTATTACAACTGATAAAATACAGTGTTTTTGGATAGTGTTCTGAACTCAACTTTCTCATGAATGTCAGCATTGTGTTATTTTATACTAACATACTTCAGATTCTATAAAGCACTGCCTCTTAATTCATTTAGCTTCCCAATAAAATGTTGGATCCTTGAGTCCTGAAATTGTATTTTAGTCGCTTGTTTGCCTTCTTAGTCTAGCATAGTGCTGCCATGGAGGAACTATAGAATGAATGGATAATATGAGTGAATAAAAGTATGGATTTGAGGAATAGAAAATAAAAGCACAATAAATTATGAAAGACTCACAGTTTCCTTATAATTCCACTTTAATTTTTTTTTTTATACTACTGAAGCAAATTTAATTTGTTTCCAACTAAGTTTTTACAAGTGTAAGGTGTTCATGGCAACCCCCAATAAGTTGACCAGAATACTAATTAATTAAATTCAGCATTCTAAAAATAAAAAATATATATTTTTAAGACTTAAAAAAACTATTTTTTTACTTCCTTGGCAAAACTTATTTTTGAAAAAGCACAATATGGGGCAATTTAGAGTTCAAGTATTAAAGATGAAAACAAAAATGTGAGTTAACCATTTCTACAACTATGCTCTTTTCATAAACGCTGCTGGAGCTTCCTAAATCTCTTGTTAATTCATTTCTTAGGTAAAATTTAAAGGTGCCATTATGAGATGACATGTGTTAGCTATGTGTGTATTTCTCATCCTCCATGCTTATGTTCAATTCTGGTCATGCCAGTAGTAGGATAGTTTTTTGAGAAAAAAATAACTAGCTTTAATTTTTGTTTTGTTTTATTTGAAAGACAAATGCCAGGTAAAAATTGTCTTTCTTTTTATTTATTTTGTCCTGTGTTAAATAAATGATATTAAAGAGAAGAAGACCCGAATATCAACTTGATAATAGGTATATAATTATGATAAACTTAAAACAACATAATTCTTTGATTGAATGAGAATTATTTATATTCAAAAATAAAAATAAACAAGAGTATTTTTTTAAATAAAATGCAGTGGATACATGTAAAACATGCTTTAAAACTGTTAATATTTTCTGCTTTTTATTAACTTTTTCTCTAACAATCTTAAATAAAATATTTCTTAAATAAACTAATTCTTTTTTACTCAGAGATTTCTTTACTTTTTCAGATACAGCGTCATGTTTAAATTCCCTTTTTGTTCATCTTCATGTATATGAGGTCATGAATATGAACAATGAAATTAATATATATTTTATTTCTACTAAAGCAATATTCCAACAAGTATAGGTAATTGAATACATTTTATGATGCTTTGATAAGGTCCAGATTTCTTAGTATTAATAGCCTGATATTCCAGGGACATCTGGAAGTTTGAATCATGTAACATATAAAATAATAGTTGTGTAGGAAAAAAAAATGTGAAAAGGGAAAAAGTCTAATATCTTGTAATTCTACTTAGAATTTAGAAATAAATATATTGATCAAAAAAATATTAGAAAAATCTGTAGTAAACCTAACATTTAATTCTGCTAACATTTCTTTCATGTTGACATGAAAAAATGTAATATATTAGGATCATCTCACATGACAATTTTTAAAAATTAATATTTTCTAATACAGAAAATATCTTTCTAAAATGTGTCAAATATTTAATATATGGGTCATATTGTAGCAATATTTATTTTCCTAAAAACTGATAGTGTCAATCTTGAAAATAAGTTTTTAGCTCCAAAAAATATGAATAATAATAATAATAATACAGCTAAATCCTTTGAAGTTAACTGTTTAGTGCTTACCAATAGAAAACTCAACTAGATCAATAACTCCCTAGTGATATCTGCTGGTTTGGGTTACTTATCCTCAAGTTAAACTAATAATTTACACTTATGACACCATAAAATAGTAGCTAACGTAGAGACTCCAAGTTTATTACTTGGTAACTGACAATGGCTCTATTTGTGTCATTCACTATTTATATATACAAGTCAATAAACATATAGGTAAAATCCTTTTTGGATATAACTATAATGAATAATTTTTGTTAAAGAAATCATTGTAAACTTACTTTATCAGGTAAGTGGGAATTGAAGAAAAATAAAGTTAAAAATATACTATTGTTGAAAAATAAGCAATAATAACATAACAAAATTTACAATAACCACTCTCATTTTCTGTCAATATGTTATTTTATGTTATGTCAGAAATGACTTGTTTCAAAGTTTCTAATATACAACGGTGATGTTGGAATTTCTTCCAACTGCTATTAATTTGTACCACAAAAATGCATAGTTCTAATTTAAAAGTTTGTGTTTGTTTATGGTAGTTAGATGAATGCTTTAATTCAGTTTTTTTTAGAAAGCAGAATTTATTGAGAGGGCAGAAAATCTCCCACAGTGGGAGGGGACCTGAGGGTGTTGACCTAATTCAGTGATTCTTAAACAGGAATTTTAGGACAAACTTTAGATGACTCATAAAGTCCTCAATTTGTAAGCAAAACTGTTTATTTCAGGTAATTTTTAAAGTTTTTCATAGTGTCAATAAAATAATAATTAGTTTTAAAGACTTAATTTTAAGGGTTTGAATACATTCACTCAAATTAGGAATTTTTTTCCTTTAAATAAAATTGTTATTATAAAAAATATTCCTTAGAAAAACATTTTTGTTGAAATGTAGATATATTCCAACAAGAATACCTACAAGACACCACAAATTTTAGGAATTTTAATCATGTTTACCCTACATTCTAGGTTACAAACCCTCTGTGTCCTCAACATATAAAATCAGCCGTTTTTTTAACATCTTAAGATATGAAATAAATTTAGCCAAAAATAATTTAAGACTGGGAGTTTACAATGCTAATCCATTAACTCAATGCACATTTAAATACAATAAAAGATTGAATAATCATCATGCATGTTATATAGATATTAATGCAGTTAATTTGGTAAATACATGAACATTTTGGTAGAACACACACAACACAGACACCACAAACTTCACTCTTGCACTAGAGAAAGTAACAAAAAAGAAGTACACTCACAGATAGAAAACTTGTTGCTGTTGTCTTTCCCTGGAAACAATTTAAATCCTCTAGATTTAAAATCTATGGCCTTTTTCACTAGTTAAGAAAACAAACAAAAACATGTATCAGGAAATACAGTTTTAAAATGAAATTCAAGTTAACAAATTTTGTTAGCATGGAATTATGCAAGATAAAGAAACCACTTTTCTTAAGCCTGCTACTGGGTACACAGAAGAAAAATTTTAAAAAGGCAATATAATCACTTAGTAGTAAAATACTAAGCAGTGTAGAAGGATTTTAAATATTCTACAGGGGAAACCTATATAAATGTATAGGTATTTTTTTAAATGTTCAAGTTTTTATATAAAAGCAGTATCTTAACACTTTATTATAAACCACTTGAATTCATCAAATTTTATAGAATAAATTAAACTAGAAAATAAAAATGCTGGAGTATTAGAATAGTGGGAAGAATTTAATGAGCTTGGTTTTAAAAATAAATTACCTAAAAGTTTAGCCTATTTGAATTATTAGGGAAAATTAAGAAAATGGCTAAATTAGAAAAAAATACATTTTAATATTTCTGCCAATAATAATCTCCATGCTTTATCATTGCATTTAACACTTGCTTGCTGTTCGTCCATACTGCACAAAATGTATAGAAAGTGAATTACAACTATTTGGAGTCCATCTAAAATATCTTGCTATTATTTTTAGATATTTCATTGTATACTATATTCATAGAGATATAACTAGTCTAAAAAATAAATTTATATACATCCAATGGAGTTTGGAAGTATTTTTAAAAAAACTTGAAATATGTTAAAAATATTTTTTCAATAATTTGGATTATTTTCTTTTAAACATATATTATTTGATTAACTACAGTTGCAATGATTTTTTAAAATGTGATAAGTGATAGTACAAAAAACCACTTTATTTAAAAATTTAAATTATAGCATGTGAAACGAACAACCTCAATTTAATTAAAATACCACTAATTTTTTAAAAAGTTCTACAATCTCTCCTAATATGATATTTAAGTATCAATTATTTTCTTTTGAATGTTTTATTGTTTATGGTTACATAATAGTTGTATATATTTAGAGGATACATGTAGTATTTTGATACAAGCATACATTGTGTAATGATCAAGTCTGGGTAACTTATATTTCCATCATCACAAACATTAATCATTTATTTGTGTTGGAAACATTCCAAATATTCTATTTTAGTTATTCTGGAATATAAAACAAACTATTGTTAACTATACATGCTCTGTTGGACTATCAAACACTAGAATGTGTTCTTTCTATCTAACTACATTTTGTACTCATTATCCAAACACTCATTACCCTTTACCACTTCAAATATTTTCTTCTAAAAAAGGAAAAGCATAAATAAGAAAGCAAAGAATATATTTAACTTCCTCAGCTATAACTTATAATTCTTTACATATTGCTTTTTATCAAGTATATATGGAAATATAATAGCCTTAAATATTATGCAATTAAGGTTTGTTCATGCAATAAATTTGAAAAAAGCAAAACTGACTTTTGTCAGATAGTTTTAAATTACCATTTCATTATTTCTGAACTGTCATTCTACCCAAATTAGTACAATTTATAGATATTTTATTGGTTTTTTTTTTTGAAACATATCAAGGTGATTTTTTTTTTCTTGTTAATACTTTCAAAAGTAGGAAGGTAGAGACAGGGTCTGATTGTTTAAGGGAATATATAGTTATAAACTATCTATATACACTACATATATTTTAAACAGAAGAAAATGATCATTGGAGGAGGATTTAAGAAACTAGATTCTCAACAATCATGGGTTTGTGATTTTGGGAAAGCATCTGTTTTTTTATTTTTCTTCTGTTAAAGTAAGAAGCTAGGACTAGAGACCACTCAAGCTCTTTATAGCTCCAAGACTCTGTATCTATTACATTTATCATGAACGAATGACTGTTTCACTTGCAAATGATGCTTTTGTTGTGCTTCTCTTCTATCTTCACCCCCACTCCTAGGGTAACCTAAAGTTTAATTCTTCTAAAGTGATCAACCGCTCTAAATTTAGTTCTTTCACATGTGAATTTTTCTGCTGTCTCTAAATACTTTTTAACAAAATTTGCATTTTGTATTTGTGGCCTAATTCTAAATGTTCCCATTCCAAACGTGAAAAATGAGGAGGTATATACGTCTACTTTTCACTGCATTATAATATTTGACTTTATAAGTATTACAAATGAATCTGAAGGTCTTATGGTAA
The DNA here is from genome assembly GCF_000164805.1 of Carlito syrichta. Classification (NCBI taxonomy): domain Eukaryota; kingdom Metazoa; phylum Chordata; class Mammalia; order Primates; family Tarsiidae; genus Carlito; species Carlito syrichta. Next base: position 241,321 of record NW_007259445.1, read on the forward strand.
TTATAACACAAATCTGGAGTTCAAAAAGAATAAATAAAACTAAATTAAACGACTTTAATGCCAAAGAAGAAAATTGCAGAAGAATAAAATTCTATGGGTCAAAGGTTCAATGTTAGAAATAATATTTCACTAATGTGTGCGGAGGGTGGTGTTATATGTGAGAAGGCAGGTTGATGCACATGCCTATAGATATCTAGACTTAATTATTTGGCTGGAGTCGGTAAGGGACAATACCTTAAGATAAAAACTAGTGAATGCTTCTGGCAAAAAAGAAAAAAAAATGTCATGTAGGGTCAAAAATTTTAAATATCTTTCTGGTTCTATGAGGACATAGTCATTTTATTTTTAAGTGTTTACATATCAATTTATTTTGAATATTTTGAGTAAAAACTGTAATATTTTATCAAATATAACACATAATGTGCATTTTCATGAAAACATTTTAAAAATGAACATTGAATCAATTATAAAACCCTGCTCTAAATCAGTTGTCAGAGATTCATATCACCTATATGCAACACAAATATAAATTTTGCTATGTGTAAAGGGACATACAATAAATCTTCACATGTTATTAATAATGAGTGCTTCCATTGACCATATTTAACTTATAAAATTACATGATTTTTTAAACTGATGCATCTTAGTCACAAGCATGTGAAATTTATTTTATTACAGAGTCAAAATTAAACTAGTTTATGGCTTTTTATACAGGTTAAAAAGATGTTAAGACAGTGTGCTATTTATTGAAATTCCCTCCACTACACGATGAGTCCCTTAAAGGCAGGGAAAATATTTTCCCATATTATAATTGTATAAGTGTATGAGTGAATAAATGTAATACTATTAAATCTGGACTTTCAACTAAATATATTTTGTTGGGAGAATTTCCTTTATTGATCATGAATTAAGAAGCATGGGAGTGACAAAAAAATAAATGCTCAAGGTGAAACTTTTTCATCTGTAAGGTGATATTTACACAGAATAAAACTGCATATGCACTAAAAAATTTAGAAAGCATTAAATGCAGGATCTATAGACAATACTCTAAGTTCTATACCTTTGTTTTCTTTTGTCTTTCACATGCTAAACAATTTTTATCATTCTTGTTAATTTTTATTACTTTTTTGGTTTGACTCCACTTTTCATTTAATATAACAAATATTTTATAATATAAGAAATGTCTGACAGAAATAAATATTAGGCCAGCAATCAAATCTCCGCTTAGTTGTAAGCTCTGTACACAAGGAAAGCCACTTAACTTTTGTAACCTTCATTTAAGCAGGTTTAAACCACATAGTGGATTATCATTTTGGCATCCTCCATGGCAATTGTTTTCTGTTATCTTAAAAATCAATTTGAATTCTAAATTGCATTTTAAAACTTACAGAAATAATATGATATTGATTGAATGTTACTTAGATTTAATCTTACTTTCATGTTAATCAGCTGAAGTAACTTATTTGAAATTATTTTAAATGCCTATTGTAACAATCTTATATTCACATATATAAGTAATAGCTTAATTTTCTTTCAAATACCAACTTTTTGTGAATTGGAGTCATTTTTCTTTATTTTTTTGTTACAGAATCTTTGTAACTATAACTTGAGAATATATGGTATTAGAAAAGAAAGCAGACTAGGAAGTAGTAGACTTAATGTTGGTGTTGTCTTTATTGTTAGGAAATTAATCATTATTATAAAGTGTGATAGAAGGAATTCAAGTATTAGTTGCAGATATTTGAAAAGATGACCTTTAAGTAGTTTTTATCACTGGGCTTCTATAAATTAAAGTCATAAAACATTTCCTCGATTCAAGTTCTTCATTTGAAAATGGAGTTCTTCAGTACATAATCTCAAATATTTAATATTGGCAATTTATGATTGTATTTCATTACTATGTATATATAGTGAAAAATCTATAATGTGAAGAAAATTTATCTTGAAACAAAAAAAGACACATTTAATATTAGTGGAACATTTTTTCAACTGAAAATATTTTTACTTTCAGTTTGTATGGGGCTCCCATAGAAGACAGTGGCATTATTTGTAAAATATTACTAGAACATCCCAAAGTCCCTTTCATTTTCAACTTAGGTTATATCCTAATACAATAATAAAGATAAAATAAATGCAATATTATTGCTTTGTATTTATATTAGTCTTCCAAGTTTGTAGTATTTATTTTGATAATCAAGTATTTTGGAAGGGGCAATACCTGCATTATAAATCTGCAATTCAAACAGATAATGATATCTCTTTTGAAAATTAAATAACTTCCCATGAGCAAGCAAGTCATTTATACCTTACTGATTTGTTGTTGTTGCTTATTTTTGCTTCATTTTAACTTTCTTTACTGTCCATTTATTTATTTATTTGTTTGTTTATTTATTTATTTATGCGAGTCAGGGCCTAATATTTTCACCCAGGCTGAAGGGCACTGGCACAATAATGGCTCACCACAGCCTCGACCTACTGAGCTCAAAGCAATCTTTCTGCCTTAGCTTCCCAAGCAGCCAGAAAGACAAGCATTCACCATCACACTTGACTAACTTTTTTATTTTTTACTTTTGAGGTCTCGCTATGTGGCCCAGGCTGGTCTCAAACTACTTGGCTCAAGCAACCTCTCACCTTGGCCTTCTAAAGTGCTAGGATTACAGGTGTGAACCACCACACCTGGCCTAACTTTTCAAATGTACAATAATAATGCCTTTCTCTTCCTCTTTTGTACTGTGTTTGATATAATACTTGGATGTGTAATTCCTATTCTTTTATTTTGAATGAATTAATTAAATCTTATCTTTCACTTTATATTCAACTAATAAATGATACTACTAAAAATAATTTCCTTTAAACCTTTTGGATACTGAAAATAACTAATGTGTTTGTGTATATTTGGTTTTGGGAATATGGCACATCTCACTGTTAGACTTATTTACATGAGTACTAAAACTGATCAGTCACTGTCTAGGAGATTTACTACTAGTTAAATTACATTAAAACACGATGTATTATTTCTGGCTTTTCTCTCACTGGTCTTGGAGGTAACAGACCTGTATTCTAGTCCTATTAGACATGGGACTTGTTGATTAACTTCTCCATTTAGTTCCAAGAGATTCATTCATTTACTTTTAACTATTTAGGAGTAGAATTTGAACCAAAGGAAAGACTAATATAATAATAATTCTTAATTCTATCCCAGACTGAAAGATATTTAGTGGATATAAAAGCTTTTAACTGTTAAGAGGACAGATTTTGTTCATTCACTTGTTTAAAAGTGTAGGTAGTGGCTCTATGTTATAGGTCTACAAACAGTAAAATAACATTTTTTTTCTACACCAAGTGCTGATTGAACAAAACATTTCTCACAACATATTTAGCATGAAGGCTGCTAACTGATGTCTCCTTACATATAATCATTAGATGAAGAAAAAGATCAAGAAACTATGCTGATCCCAGAGTAAAAACTAGACAATATTCCTGCAATGTCTACTTTAACATCTTTCATATAAGACTTACTACTAAATTGATATTATGAATTTCTGAGAAAAAATATTGTTTTATAAATGTTTCTGTATCATAGTTTTAAAAAGTCATCAGTGATATGCTGCAATTAGATCATGTTTCCATAGTATATAAAAAGATATGATAAAAATTTCAGCAAGATACTCTTAAGTGGCTCATAAATCTCAGTGAAAAATTTCTATTTGAAAATATATAAAAAGTAAATAAAGATATACTTTAATTATGTATAAATAAATAGAGAAATAATACATATAGAAGTGATAATGACTACCAATTGGTTAGATAATTAGTGGTGTAACCAAATATTTTCTCAAGTGCAGAAAAAAATTATTTGTAGAGACACACATATTAAAGATGTGCAAGATCTCAAATATTTTCAAATACAAATGAGATTGAACTAATAAAATGTATTAAGGAACGCTATGTGTCTAGAATTACTTAAAATCTTATTGTACTCTACATTTTAAAATAACTAGAAGTAATGTAGTTCAGAATACCCAATATATTTTTTGAAATCTTAAGTTTCTATTTACGCTACCATGCTCATTTGTAGCTAGCACTTAGTCTCACAGATAAAATGTGTAAATATAAAGTGTAGTACTGCTCAATTTGTAGTTGAAAGAAATTATATAATCACATATTTTACCACTGTGCTTTAATTCTATAATAAATTCTAGAAATCAACATATAGCAAGAATCTTCAAATGTTACTTATTTGTATTAGTGCTATTACCATTTATAATATTAAAGTCTAGTAAGTCTCAGAGGCCATTCCGAATAGAAATGTGACTTACTAAAAAAGGTTTCAACTATTTTGTATTATCTTTTTCACTATGTATAGATGTTTACAAATTAAATGGCTTATTTACTCTGAATTTCTATCTTAAATTTTACTATTTTATTCAAAGTTAAAAATTTAGAAAATCTCTTCCCCTCCAGCAAGCCTCAGATCAAAATAACACATTTAGTAGAAATGTATATAAAAGCATATTATGAAAATGTATAAAATTATATTAGAGTATATAAATATATGAATATTTATTCAACATATTTTAAGATACTCCTTTAACAGGCCCTTTTTTCTATTTTACAAAAGAATATCCTTAAGTTACAATATCTCAGTGTTTAAATGAAGTCAATCTAGACTCTACAACTTTGGAATCTTAGTTTTTAACCATTTTAGATGAAGAAAGGAGGGTATTTTTTTTTTTTTCACTTGGAAAACAAGAGTGGTGAGCACGGAAAGAAGACATCAGGCTTCATGTAAACAATTTGTCAATTTTCAACAAGTATTACAAATTGAATTAAGTTTATTACTTTTTATTTAGGAGACAGTGGACAGATTATATAACTGGCAGCAAAATCATTCAATTAAGTATTTGATAGAGACTCTAAAATTTGCATATAGTCTTTCTTCCTTCCTGATATGGAACAAATTCAGGAATCCATAGTACTTGTACAGATACCAGCAGATGCACCCGCAATGCTTGGCGTCACAGGTCTTACAGTTATGGTGTGCTGTAAAATGTCAGGAGTGTATGAAAATTGTGAGATTTTTATATTCTCCGTAGGGATTCTTATAATTGGCATAATAAAATTCAACATATGGAAAGAGTTACCATTGGTATGGTTCACAGATACTTTTCAACGCGTCAAAACTGCCTGCTTTTAATTAAGTTTTTAATTCTTACTTTCTGACAGCTTCAAATTAACAAACTTTTTAAATTGTCTTTGATTCTACAGTTAAATATTAAGATTCATTCAGTTTATGCATTTTAGGTACATTTTTATTTTGATATACTATATTCACAGAAATGATTTTGTTTTATTTTATTTATAATTTCTTTTCTCTTTCATCAGTTAACTTTATCATAAATAATTCCAGTATAAAATGTAATGTGAAAAATAAGATTAATATTTTCTTACTCAAGAAAAAATAATTTCACATAGCATGTTTGTTTTATATTTAATATCAGAGATCACTTATGTATACTATTATGCCTTCTAAAATGAGATTAATTAAGAAAAAAGCAACTTCTTGAATCACAGTGATCAAAGTTAATGACTCTTTTTAGATTATTGGCAGTGGAACATATTCTGCCACTACAAATTTCATTAATGTAGTCAATGACTCTAGCAAAAAAAACTAGATTGCTTTAAATTAGATGCTTTTATTATTTAGAAATTAATAATAGAAGTAATCTAATAAGTAATAGCATTTCCTCATCCTTGTGATTTAAGATCATTACATTTTACTTAAGTTTTTTTACTAGAGGCCTTCATATATCAGCACCTGCATTTTGTTTGAAGCCAATAGTTGGTCTCTGAAAGTTGTATTTAAGGCAGGGTTGTGCTGCTAAATTTATGACTATTTAGATGCTGAAGCACTTATGATTACCCATTTATCCTGTCCAGATCCTGTCCATTTGCCTCTCCAGATTCATTCTCCTCATTCCCATTGTTCTATTGTAGTTGATCTAACAGACTACTTCATCCTTCCTACATGAATTATGGCACTGCATTAACAAGCACTGGCATAAACTCGAAGCTTGTTTGAAAAGCAGAATATAGAACACCACTCCAAGCTTATTAAATTAGAGTCTACAGTTTAAAAAGATCCCCTGGTGATTCTTTTGAACAGTTAAACTTTTAAAGCACTAGACTCTATCAATAGAATTCCATAACCTTTGGAGAATACCAACAGGAAGACTAAGGGAAGGAGGGAAGTAAGATCAGAATTTTTTGTTGTTGTTGTTGTTGTTGTTGGAGTCTCATCGCTCCCGGCCACCGCAGCCTCGCCTGCTGGGCTCCGGCGATCCTTCCGCCTCAGCCTTCCGAGGAGCCGGAATTACAGGCATGCGCTATCACGCCCGGCTGGTTTTTTGATTTATTGTAGAGATGAGGTCTTGCTGCCCAGGCGAGTCTCGAACCCGCGGGCTCAGGCCATCCACTCACCTCAGCCTCCCGAAGGCACGGGATTACAGGCTGAGCCACCGAGCCCGGCTGAGATCAGAATTTTTATTCTACAGAGTTCCTCACCATTTTATTGATTGGAGTTGTCTAGGATGCTTAAAGATCACTGGTCCTTTCATATCAGTCTGCAACACATGACTTTGTCTCACATCTCACTCCCTTAATCCCAACAGGCTGGGACTTATACAGTACAGCTGTTGCTACCCTAGGTAACACCATGATCCCCGTGATTCCTTTATATTCATTCATTTAGAAATAGTCCTTAGGTAGGTAAATCCCCCTACAAATTTGTCAATGTTTCCTTGTTTCCAAATGGATCCTAATGGATCAACCACTGGTACATGGAAACCTCTAGAGATTTAATTTAAATAAAGATTCCAGAAACTATATTCAACAATATATCTTAATTTGACTAAAACCACTGTCATGTTTCAAAGGATAATATCTAGGTAGAATTATTGGTGGCTGTTCGTCATCATCTACAACTGGTTGCTAATTTCTTAGAAAATGTTTTGTAAATCTAGACCACAATGGTATTCTTTTCTAACAATTACAGTCACAAGAAGCACAGAGAATTCACAAAGATAGAGAAGAAAAAAATTAAACGACTTAGTTGTATTAAATTTGAAGTGCAACTGAATTAAAAATAAAACTGGCAAGAAAAAATATGATGAGTTATAGAAATCTGAGATGAATTGATTGTTATTCATTACTTTGGTATAACTTATACATGAGATTGATATGAAGTGATAAATCAAGCTGCATATTCCTGTTTTCAATATTCTATATCAATATTGCATTAAATATTAGAATATATTAAAATAAGGAATATATTTTATTCCTAAGGAAGTAAGTTTCCCGAGAAACTTAAAAATCTGTGTTAATCATTTCCTCAATTTGTTCATATTTATCTTTACTTTAAGGGATTCTTAGATAACTAGAGTATATTTCCTTCTTGTAAAGGCTCCAGAAAGGGGGAATATCATTTACTGGTGGTGGGTCTAAAGTATTAGGTACTCTGTGCGTACTGTCTTATGCAAATCACAAAATATCCAGGCATAATTACATCCCTCTTTTTACAAATGTGGAAAAAGAGAGAGGCTAAGTGGATTGCCTAAGATCACACATATATATGTTAATATTTAATTCATTTGACTCTGAAACTTCAGTTCTAGCATCTACATCATCACCTACGAATAATAGCATTCTAATCACAACTCTGAAGTGTGTATCTTGTGTATCTTAGAAAACCATAATTAAGTGGGATTAGTGTATCCTTTCCTCATTTATTCTTTTTAATACAAAGCTGGTAATATAAAATTTTAAATAATCAACAAAATCTAACTGCAAGTATGTTTTAACTTAAAATGAAGTAAAAGCTTCATTAACTGGATTTAATACTGAATAATGACAATGATTATTTGCTGGTAGTGCCAAGTATAACTGCAAGGCTTAAAGCCTTATAATACTTTATTTTAAAAGTGTGAACAGATGAATAAAAATAGTATAACAAAAGCCAACTGCTATATGAAATGCAAATCATCATCTAGTCTTTTCAGTAAAATCATCTTTGGCTACATTCCTTTCTAATGAGAAAGTTTGGAAGGATTGACAAAACCTTTTTTTTCTACCCTAATGTAAGTCTACTCAATAAAAAAAGTTCTAACATTTCTGGGCTCTGAATAAAATTAATCTAAAATTTCTGTCATTTTAATCTTAGTGCTATGAAGAAATGCCATTTAAAGGCTATTTTAAAGAAAGACCAAGCATCAACAGTAAAAAGCAATAGTCCATGATTTAGAATACAAATGATGCCATTGTGAAGAGAAAAATATCCTATGCAATGCACCCTAAACCTAACACCATGCTGTTTTGCCATATATGAAGGTTCTGCTCTTCCTAAAATTATAAAGATTAATTGTGTGATTTCACTCTGTGCACAGCAGGGCAGCCATATGCTCTAGAAAACTACATGCAAGTAAAGCAGCTTGTTGCAAAAGTGGGTGAAAATGCCCTGAAATAATTCTGAACAAGATAAAAATGTCTCTACATAGGCCCATTTCTTCATACTCCAAAAGGCAGAGGAATCTGCTTTGGCTTCCGTTTTGAGCACAAATAGAAAGTCTAGCCCCTTCAAAATATTTTAACAAGGAAAAAGATTTAAAAGTCATACATCACATTCACTGTGACCATCTCATTCACAGGTAAAATAAGCTCTGGTAATGATTTGGGGAAATCAGCTACATACATACTCTTTCATCTCCAATCTTTAAAGTTAAGTCTTCCCTTTGGATCAATTCAGTACATATTATCTTTCCTTATTTGCCCAGTCTATTAAAAAAATAAGACATAGTAAATGCTCATATAAACAATATGCTACCAAGATAACTGATTAATGATTACTGGTGAGCATAACAATGTGGAAGAAAATATGATAAAACAGCATTCATAAAATAAGACCATTGTTATGGGATGATAGCTTCAGTTAATGTGAAAAGAAGTAGGTTTTCTTAAAGACCTACTTGAAGAAAACAAGAGCATAGAGTCATCAGAAACTCTTCAAATCTCTACATACATCACACTCAAAAGCATGAATTGAAAGGTAACTTTGGATAAAAATGTTAAAATGATTGCTTGCAGCTTTGTCATTTTTGAATAAAATAAATTTTTATTACTTAATAGTACCATACAAATCCTCAGGCATTCATAGTACTTTTGTCTAATACCTTTTAAAAATGCATAAACTTGTTAACAAGTAAGTTCTAACATTTTTTCTCCCATTTCTTCCTAAAAGCAATTTATTCCACAAAATATAAAAGAATTTGAAATATAAAAATATATTTACTATTAAGAATGACATTGTTTTGACACTGTTGTGATAGTTTCCCAAACGTAATGAAATACAGTAATGGAATAGAAAATGAGGATGATATTCAATAAGTAATTATGTACTTAAAGAATAAATGGGTACATTTCTGGAATTTTTAAATTGCTACAGATACCAACATTAAACACAACTTCCCATAAAACAAAAATTTAATTAGGGAGAAAAGTCAAGAGAACAATGAAAAAAAAAAGATAGGATATTGATAAAGCGTACAATAGTCAATATTTGTATGTCATTCCCCACCTCAAATGTTGACAATTTCCTATCTGTTACCTGTATTAACTTTATAAATATTAAAGTTCTCACACCAAAATTGGTAACTAATTAATTAAATGAAAGTAAGTAATCTTATATGAATCATATGTAACCAGATAATCGTTTAACAGATAAATTCTATAGACTGTTATTATTATTTATTCTTTAAAGATGCCATAAAGATCAATATATTAGTTTCATAAATAAGGGCCTGGAAATTCAAGCAGTAGAATGCAAGTTCACCACTTATATAAAATAAGAAATAATGCTTAAATATTCACTCATCATAATTTTCAGTTTGGCATTCAAGTTTTGCATACTTTTTTTCACTGTTATACCATAATCTATCAGTTAGCCTTTCAGAGATTTGAAACACAGTAAGTAAAAAAGAAACTAAAACTTGGTGGGTTTTTGCTATTTGATAGCATTTGAAAGTAATATTGATTTCAAGGTTTACCATTTAGGATAAAAATTAAAATTATGATTGAAAGTTTGAGTTGATATGGATTTTATCATTCAACCATTCATTCATTGATTCTTTCAGTAAAATTATAATGAGTGTCAATTGCTCAGCCATTCTTAAGGTTGACAGAGTTAATCATTGTCATTAAAGTAGATCCAGAAAATCCATTTGCCCTAAACTATCCTTTCCACTTATAAATTTTCCACCATTAAAGTCACTCTTAAAAAAAAATAAAGTTTATCTTTTACTGTATTATCTGAAATAGCTTATTAACACAGTGATACTCTACTGGAGAACAAAAGCTCATAGGGAGTGGACAGTGTTGGCCTAACTATGTGCAGCTCTCACTGCATGATAATCATCCTCATATAAATTCTTGCTACTAAGTATATGAGCATAACCTTGAGACTTGTTTGAAATACAGAATCTTGTATCCAACTCCAAACCTATGAAACCACATTCTACATTTAAGCAAGACTGCTTTTGAATTGTGTCCACATTGATGTTTGAGAATCACAGTCTAGAGCCTAGATTTCAAGTTAATATCAACCACTAATTACACTTTTGTATGTTTTACTAATTTGTCCGCCTGTTCCTATTTACTAAGAATTCCTTCTTCAAATACTTGCTAAGGAGATTTTAAAAAAAATACATTAGTCAAAGTTACCTCCCTGCTAAAGCTCACCAATGACTTAATTTAAAACTATTTTCCAGGGTGTAAGAGCAAAATGGTCTGTTTCCCACCTATGTTTCCCATCTCATCTACCTTACTCTGCTCTTTGTGCATTGAATGCACTTCAGGTATACTGATTTTCTTTTTATCAATTAAAATTCAAACTCTTTCTAACTAGCTGTTTTGATATGCTTTCTCCTCTGAGTCCACAGTATAACAAAGCATAAGTCCAAGAGCATGCATGTCCCTTCCTGTTATTTAGGTCTCAGTTTAAATATTAACTCTTCAAAGAAGCCTTTCCTGACCATCCAAAAACTAAAGTAGCAATCCATACATCACATAGCCTGTTTTGGTTTTCTGCACAGCCTTTATTATCATCAGACAACTATTCTTTTACTTTGATCTTGTATTTTTCTCCCCCACTTAAATACATGTTAAATAAATCAGGGTCTACTAAGTTTTGCTTAATAGTGTATACTCAACAACTGAAAGACAGCTTGAAACTCTGTGAATATTTGTGAAAGAAAGAGAAAGAAAGAAAGAAAGAAAGGGAGAAAAGGAAAAAAACAGAAGAAAGAAGTAAATAAAAGGAAATAAAGTAAAATAAAAGAAAGAAAAAATGGAATGAGGTTAATAACCAAGTGAATAAATGAATGAATAAGTGATTAGATATATATTAGAATTTGGAAGTGAACAGAGTAAGAATAACACTCTCATTTGCTGTTATAAATAACAATGTGTGAGATAGAAGTAGGGTTGGACTCCCAAATTGACAAGTTTTAAAATGTAAGGCATATATGTGGGCATTGGGCCCAGAAAAAAAATATGTATATGTGGCTTATTTCACATTTAATAGATTAAGTAGGATGTCAGTCTCTAAATTCCTTGATGGTATAATTGGCTACCTCTATGTTTATTTTTACACTGGCTATAAAATTAAATAATTATAAAAATAAGTACATATTCGTTCAACACCAAGAAGAACTATAAGGTGAGGGTAAATATACTAATTAATATACAATATCTCTGGATATAATCATATACATTTAGGATTAGATGGACCAGCAACAGTCATTATTTGGACATTCTTTGATGCTTCAAAAACTTCCAAATACCAAATTTGTTCATTCACCAACATACGCTTGAATGTCTTTGGGAATTCGTTGCTTCCTGAGGCATACAATCTATATTTAACAAAACTGATTGTTAGAACTGTCTTCTTTAAAATAAACTACTGTGTATTTTCCTGAGGTTCCATACACTAAATTCTACAATCTAAGCCAGGGGACGGGCTTAATCTCTCTTACATAAAATAACATATAAAACATTTAAGAACAATTATATCTCATCCTTCCTTACATATACTCATTCTATAGTAATTCTTTCTCTTATAATTGACCTATATTTTTTCCTCTGCAACTTTTCCTTTGGGAATAGGGATCATATTTAATATGCTCTTCAATTCATCACATGCTTAGTAAAAGATATAATGTTCAATAAACACTAATTCTTGATTACTTGGCAGGTATATGTCAGTATCCATAATGATATATTTAAGTAACTATCCATAAATTAACTTCTTCATTATGATAATGCTTATGGACATTTTTCAAAAACTGAAGCAACATGTTTAGATTGAAAAATTCATACTCTATTAATGTATTAATAGAAATATTAGTTGCTTGCAAACACTTGATGATATTTAAAATATATTTTACATGTGACCATATAACCTATTAGTGACAGGCACAGTAATGTACCTAAGACAAAGTAGAGTTTTGTTTTTTGGTTTTTTTTTTTTTTTTGAGTTGGAGTCTCACTCTGTCGCCCAGACTGGAGTGCAGAGGCTGCCCCCGGCCATCGCCGCCTCGACCTGCTGGGCTCCAGCTATCCTGCCGCCTCAGCCTTTCAAGTAGCTGGAAGTACAGGCGCGCGCTACCACGCCAGGCTAATTTTTTATTTACTGTAGAGATAAGGTCTCGCCAAGTTGCCCAGGCGGGTCTCGATCCTACAGGCTCAGGTAATCCACTCTTACAGGCTGAGCCACCAAGCCCGGCTGACAAAGTAGAGTTTTGATGTATTACAGTGTTGAACCAGTTTTTAGGTCAAAGTTGTTACATAATACAGAATCTTAACTTCTGAAATAAATTGGAAATATAATGGGTATATGTGTCTGAAAATTTGCTGTTTTCTCATTTTTGTTTACCCATGTAAATGTTCAGATGAGCTTACTTAAAAATATAAATTATGGAAAAAATTTTTAAAAATTCCTGCTTTTGTATTAAAGTTGTTTATTAGAATAAATTCTGAATTAACCATTCTTCCCTCAAAACCAAAAATAAACATTGAGCAAGGCACAACTGTGGCAGAGACCGTATGAAAACTTTTCTCATATTTCTATACTAATATTCATTCATTATTTTATTCATTCAAGATTCATTTAGGTTCTCATGTATGAAAAACAGTATTAAGTGATATTAAAGTAACAGTAACATAGATTGCAAGCACAATTGAGTGTCCTTCCTTAAGAAATTATTGTCATTAAAGATGATATTTGAAGTGTTTTGTTTACACCACAGCAATTTGTTTTAACATCACTTTTCTTGACGATCATAGTAGAATGATATTTCTATTATTATTCTTTCAATATGTGGACAAGTTCTATCTACTGTTAATAAGCAGTTTTGATAGTTGATTTTTTTTCAAGTACAAAATTTGGATATATTCTTTGAAAAATTTTCCATGTACATGCATAATAATTATTCTTTTTTATTCTATTTTTCAGTGGAACTATAATTGAGATGATTATAACACCTTGTGAAGTAATACATATTTTATGAGATTTTATAGACATCACAGTTGTTGGTTTTGACACAGTAAATTATTTCCAGTATGTTCAATGGTAATGTTCATATCGATAGGGTTTTGGTTTGGTTAATAAAGTAACCTGAGAAATTATGTTTAACTGAAATTGAGATTGAATATGATGTAGACTTTTCTCCCAGCGGCTAGAGCTTACAAGAAAATCTACTTTAATCAACAGCTTTGCCATTTAAAATAATGGTGTTGTATAGATAATTTGAAAGATCCCAAACAATTCTAAAATAGATAATTCTAAAAGTAAAATATGTTTTAAACATTACTTTCTAAATCTTACTATTGTATAGGTTATTCCATTGTAAGTCAACTTTGAGTTAAAATCCTTGGGCTATAATAATGAATGTGGCTTAGGGTTTATGGTAAAGTCATTTTAAGTAAATATTAAGAAATAATATCAAAAGAGATCTTTGTTCAAGGCAGCAATTATTCTGATGAATTTAAAATATCACTAGATACGTGCTACCTAATTTTAAATATCTAGATATTTTATCTAATTTTATACATAATTTATAAACTAAAAACATTGTTCTTAAGATTACTTATTTTAATATAAATCTTCCTTTAAACATAGTTGAACAATATTTTCATTTTGGTTATATTTCTGTTCAGGTCAGATATCTACTAAAAGCATTTTCTATGGGTCTTAGTAACATAAACACAATTTACACATTTCAAACTTTTTATCATCCTTCAATAACTAGCTAAAATATCCTTGTGCAACTTTCCTTAACTTTTATGTTTTAGAGGTAATTCCTCCGCCATAATTCAATAATATTTATATAATACTATAAGTGTTTCTCACAATAAATTGCATTTGTTCTTTTCATGTAAAGTTATGTAGACTATAGTATAGACTGCATTCTTTCTTCTCATATCTCTATTATCCCATACAAGGTCATGCATATAGCAAGAATTAAACAGTATTTGGTAATTGATAATAAAAATAATAATAATTAGCAGTTGTTGAACATGTAAGTCAAGAATGGTGCAAAAGTTTATTAAACAATACCCCATGAAACAAGCATTCTCAGTTTCTAATAAATAGCAGCTTTGAGAATTGTACTTATTGCTCAAGATCACAAAGCCAAAAACAGAGTGTAAACTGAGTTCTTTAGCCCCAAAACTCAGTGTTAATAGTGAGCAATTTGGTTTTATCCTTTCATTGAGAAAAATTTTCTAAGAATTTTTGGCACAGCTATGTTATGTTTAATGCTCACAATAACCCTGATATAATACCATGATATGGTCATAACTATTTTACAAATATAAAAATTGAGCTCTAAATACTCATGTGACCTGAGCAAGCATTCACACATAGTAGGTGGCAAAAGTGGACTCAGATCTAGGCAATATGGGCAATATAGGCAATGATCATTTTGATGAGCATTGGACACTAATATAGCAAAGCATGGTGTGGTGATAATATGTAGTTTCAAGATCTAAGTCAACATTATTTATTAGTATTTTCTTTCTCTTTCAGTTATTTGCATTTCCATGTCTAAAGACTCTTTAAATGGAGAAAATGAGAAATGATTTTCCATTACTGAGAATAAGTACTTAAGAAGATAAGCTAAATTAGTGATGTTTCGACTATACTACAATAACAAAATGACTTAAAATAGTACCCTATAGTACTGAAAATATCTTTGATAAATTATTAAGGTTTTTTCAGATTATTCATTAATTTCACAGTAATTTATAATAAAATAGTTAAAAAGAGTTTATTTCATTTATCATGAATTAACACATAAATTTGAGTCAGCACATACACACCATGTATCAAATATTGTATGCAATTTCATTTTCATGTTTTGTGCTCATAATAAGATTGATGTCAATTATAAATACTTTAATTGACCCAGGTTATTAAAACAGATAAATTGAGAACTAGTGAAGATAAAAAGAAACTATAAAACAGAAAGTGAATTAAAAAAAATGAAAAATAGCATGGACTTGCAGATTTCAAAGGAACCTATGCTATAGCAATCTTTGTCATATTTATGCTTTAGATTGTAAATAACCTCAGAAATGTAATATCCATAGTATTAAATTAATACTTCACAAAAAATTTATTGACTTTGTAGTATTCTAGTGTTTAATTATAAAATTTCTTTGATTTTATAAATGTACAAGGGCTATAAGCAAAGCATTTATATTCAGTTTCATTTTGTGAATTTTGAAACAGTAATTCAATAAAAGAAATATATTACTATGGGGTCATAAAAATATGGGTTTTTTTTTGAGAAAACTTATCTTTTCATAACTGACAAAATGGGGTAGTACTGAAATAATTAAAAATTTCATTATACTGTAGAAGCCTTTAAGTAACTTAAGTGAATCTTCTAGCTAGCTAGTGATATTGTAAATATTTATTCATTAATTTAACTATTTTCTAAATACAACTACAGGTCAGACTGTTTTAGTCACTGAGAATGCAGCATGAATAAGACCCACAAACTCCTTAAACCCAGAGCCTAAAATTTATATGAAAAGTGATAGGACTGGTGATTACAAGTGCAGGGAAAGTGCAGTCTGCAATGACAGGTTATAAAAGAAGTATCTAACCTTCCCAGAGGTAACCATTTAAGCTAAATTCCAGAAAAGGAATTAAGATGATCTGGTTGAAATGAAAAAAAAAAATATTGCTCATCAGAGTGGCTTGAGTAGAAAAGAAAATGGTGTGTTTGAAAAATTATTTAATTGTTTGACACAAATAATAGAATGATTGTGAGAATTATATGAGATGAATTTGGAAATATGGGCAAAATAAACCAGATCATGCAGGTTCCTGTGGGTCATCACCAAATCTCCACTTTATTCCTAAGGTCACTAAGAAATCACTGAAACCTTTAAAACAATAGAGTGATATTGTTGGTTATCTATTTAACCAGTTCATTCTGACTACATTACAGAGAGCTAATAAAATGATTAAGAATTAATTTTTTGATAAATCTTTAAAAATGAGCAATTGGTTTTGGATAATGTTTAGCAACTGTCAATTTAAAAGCATATTAAATGACACCCTCTGCATACCCACTGTAACTGCTTTAGTACTCTGATCAGCATTAGTTTTCCAAAATCTTTCTTGTACCACCACAATGTGTTTCTCTATGTCCTCAACTCTACTGCAATCTCTTAAAGAAAGGGAGCATGTATGATTTATCTTTGTTTTTCTTAGTACAGAATCTAGTAGTAAGCAGCATTCTAGGCACATTGGTTGAGCTAAATATATATTTTTTATTAACACTAATTTGATGTCAGCCATTTCCAATTCAGAAATCTGGACCTTCTAGGAATCATGTCTTTGAAGATTGTTTCATGTCTAAAAATAAAGCTATATTTTAAGGGCTATTAAAAACATTAAGCAATAGACAGAGGATAATAGGCTTCCCTTACTCTTAACATTAATAACTTTTTGCCCATAATGCTAATATTTTGTGTCTAAAGCCTAAAAGATAAGTAGCTAACTGAAATTACTGAATAGGAGGTTACTCAGAAAAAACACAGGAGCCAATTTTAATTAAAACAGAGAATTGATATAAGTATGATAACAATTTAAGTTCTGAGCATAATAAAGCATATAAAATTCAAAATTTTTTCCATATAAGATTTTCTGTTTAATTTGAGCATCAATAGCTGAAGAATATTTTTTCCAAGAAAATGGCACCACTGAATGCATATTGCATTCAAAATTACTATTTTAGAAATAATATGGGGAAAGGTAAAACAGGTATTGGCTCTCAAGTAACACTGGGAGATTATAATAACAACTGAGAAAGTTTGAGTCCTATATGGGATCTATCAAGGAAATATCTTTGATGTTTAATTAAAATTTTCTTGAATATACTTAAGATTTTATATGGAATCATCTTTAAAACATGTTATTTAATCTAATAATTGATTATTACCTATGATCTTTCAATCTGAATTATTTTGTTCCAAGTTTTATAACATATTAATTTGTATCTGCAAAGTTCCTTACAACACTTGATAGGAAACTTTAGCCAAAGCAGTATTTGCATTATTAGTTGATTTTTACAATAAACTTGTAAGAAATTGCCCTCCTTCTCTTTGATGGGTGATGAAATGATTTCCAGTTAGTATTTCAATGTTAGTTAGGTCATGCAAGCTTCCAAATAGACTAAAACAACTAAATAAATAAACTAAAACAACTAAATAAATTACTGCTCCTTTATCAACATTTTAATATAATTTTCACTCATTTCTATTTTCTGTTAGTAAGAAAAAATTGTTTATTTGTTTAAGCAAATCATAAATTTTAACTTGATCCCTGTCTTCTTATGAGTGGTAATATTCATGGTAGGAAAGTGAATCGAAAAGCGAGGTGAACTTGAATCAATCTTTTTTTTTTTTTTTTTTTTGAGTTGGACTCTCACTCTGTCCCCCAGACTGGAGTGCAATGGCCGCTCCCAGCCACAGCAGCCTCGACCTGCTGGACTCCGGCGATCCTTCCGTCTCAGCCTTCCAAGTAGCTGGAACTACAGGCGCGCGCTACCACGCCCGGCTAATTTTTTTTGATTTATTGTAGAGATGAGGTCTTGCTGCCCAGGCGGGTCTCGAACCCACGGGCTCAGGCAATCCACTCACCTCAGCCTCCCAAAGGCGCGGGATTACAGGCTGAGCCACCGAGCCTGGCTTGAATCAATCCTTTAAAGGAGATTAGCACAGGTCAAACATTTATTTTAGTATGTCTCATTAAAAAGAATCAAAGTAAGTACTTTTAGTATAAATTCTAACTGAAAAGAATTTCTGAGATTTTTTTTAAATGATTTTCAATTAACATGTTAAAATGTCTTGATTTCTCTTCTTATGCTGTAAGCACTTAAAGATTTTCCATTACTTAAATCATGATCTGTACAAACCATATCTAATCACAGTCAGTTTAGAAAATATATTACAATGTGTTTGAAATGAAGTAGATATTTTATACTTGAAATATGTTCAATTAATTAACATTCCCAATGATGCATATGTTGGTATAAATGAAGACTCTATTTTTTACACTACTGTATTTTTTTTTCCTAAACTACTCTAAGATGCTCACCACAAAAAGAAACAGAAAAATAGGTTTGCTATACTTCCTTATTTGGTAAAAGGTAGGCTTATATTAATCGGGTGGAAAATTCACCAATATGTGATTTGGTTTTACAGCATTTTTTCCTCTTAAAAAAATGAATTTAAAATGTAAGGAATATTTAACTTTTGAAGTCATAATATCACTGTATAACAGTTACCTTTTGAAAATAAGAATTTTTTTCTGTGTAATCATATGTAATCAATAGGTAATTTAGAGATAAAAGAGTAAGCTATATAAATCAATCAGCAGACATAATGTTTCTATTTTCCCATTCAAATTATCTATTTTCTCAAATGTGAATTAACATTTGTAAAATATGAAAATCTCATACCAACACTGAAAATTACTGCATGATCTGAATCATCTATATAATTACTACTACTTATTACTACAAATGAGCTACTTTAATTTCCTGTTATGTCAACATCATAACTAGTAAGGAATAAGTAGTAGGTATTTAGTACTTATTTTTACTATTCTATTTATTAATATTTTTTCTTTCTACTCTTACATCTTTCCTCCCCCCCACCCTTTGCATTGCACTTTGGTTTGCTTTATGTTAATTTATGTGCTTTCAAATTATTCCAGTCTTGGCTGCTACTGTCTTCATTTTTCAGCTACTTCGAACTATTTTTGTTCACTTTCTACATCTTGGCTCTCTTTCTGCTATTTCTCTAATGAGAATCATTACCAAAATATAACTTTGGCTGTAACTAAATGGGCACAAGTAAAATAACATCCAATACCTCTATGAGTAACAACTGCAAGCTCTTTAGTTCTTTCTATCTGTTCAGCATGTCTTGGTCTTCTCCTTGTACTTTGTGTATCTGCTTGATGAGGAGAGAGCCCATCCTTGGACGTGTTGGGGTCCAGACCTGAATTTCTGAGATTCGTAACTTGCACTCGCTGTTCCTCGGAAAGTCTATGGATGGTGACAGCTGTAACACTGGATACAGTAACATCTGCAGGTGTGCTAGCAACAGCAATAGCACCAGTGGCAGTCCTGTTATGCTCCTCTAACTCACCAGTGGAGGTAGTGTGGGTCAATGTAGAAGAACCTGTGGGACACAGTAGCACTAGATGCTAACTTTTTCTTTTAAATTTTGTTTTTTTTTTCTGATAAGTTTAGTCAATTATATTCTCTTCTATTACCTTAAGGATAATCAACATGAAGAGGCAAAACACAAACACGCCACTAAAATGTGAAGCACACCAGATCTGCAGGTTTGTATCAATCAAACTACGGATTGATTTTACACACAAAACACCATTTTCAACTGTATTATATTCAGGGGAACAAGGTACAAGAATAAACCCTTTAAGTGACCCTGAATCAATCTTTTTTTTTTTTTTTTTTTTTTAATATAGAGATGAATTTTAGAACAAATGCCAGGCGGGTGACAGGTTTTGACGGAATGGGTAACTGTGTAACCACACTTTTCTCCAAAGTATGCTTTGAATAGTCTGTGCCATGTCTTTTCATAATTTCTGGAAAAAATAAAATTTTCTGTCTTAAGAAAGTGAAGAAAGGAGAATTTAAAATGAGTCAAAATGAAAACATAATGATGGGGGAAAATGAAACTCTAAATAACTACTGTATGTAAATGTCTATAGTAACCTCCTTTGCCATAGAGCAGCTAACATGGTAAAATATTCAATATCATGAGCTATATATACCATAAAATTGAGTGAAGTTTTAAAAATTAGTTAATAATTTTAAGTAAAATTTTATATAAAATAATTTTGAACTTATTAAAATTAAACAAAGTATTTAACTTCAAATAGTTTGAAAATTAACTATTAGCATGAAACTTTTATTCATACAACATAGTTTTAATCATTGATCAAGAAACTCCAAATATTTTATAAGCTTTTCAAGGTGTGCATGTGTGTGCAAAATATTACCACATCCTTATTCTCATTAACTTTTTTATGATTTAAAAATATGTATTCAAAGTGTCTACTTAGAGTTTTCTTTTTCCTTTGACTTAAATTTTTTAAAAGGCTGTACTTGGTAGTACATAATACTTATGTAATGAAAGCAGTAATCTTATAATAGAAGCATTAAACTGAATGAGGATATATTTAAAAGGATCTTGACAGCTAAAATCCTCAACAAGAAAAGAACGTTATTGCATTTTGGAGCCTCAGTTACTAATTAGGAATCACAGATTCTGGTTAGAAAACTTGAAAACTTCTGAATATTTTTTTAAAAGCCAATGTTTTAAATTACAAAGTGTATGCATATTTATTTTTCCAACATTTCAAAATTCTGATGACAATGTTTGATTAGATATTTTAGACAAAATTTCAGTACTTTAACCATTCTGAGAGAGGACAATGTAAGGTTGCATCATTTAATATGATTTGAGAATATGCTGCTTTTTTTCCCTCTTGTGCTACATAGGTGGTTAGCAGGACTAATAATTCTGCTTTCTGCCTTAAACTCAAAAAAAGAAGAAAAGAAGTCAAACTTGGAGTCGTTCATTCATAGACAAACAAAGAAACCCATTTCTGCTACTAATTTTTCCATCCTAAATTGTCATAGTCTATTTGAATTTGATGTCGAAATTTAGGATAATTGAATGATAATTGTATTTTTAGGGGGCCAAAAGTAAATAAAGTATGACAATTATCCAATTATTTAAAATATTTTCAACATATTTGAAGCATCAGTCAAAAAAAAGCTGCTGTTGAACATTTATCCAAATTATTTTGTGAATAATCAATTTAGTAAATTAGAGGGTATTAAATTCATGTTGATTAAGCAAATCAGCCTGCAACATTTACCAAGTTTTTATCACACAGTTAAGCAGTAACTATGCTTATGATGCTAACATACAGTAATTGATCTCATGGTAGATCACACAATTGGGAGGTTCATTACTATGAAATCTAGTCCATATTATTCTCCTGGGAAATTTAATCAAGCCTTCTATTTTTGAGAGAATATATGAAAGCAGTATGAAAAACTAATATTTTAAATTTTTTTATAATTTCATCATAGTTTCCAGGCTTTCAGATTTCATTTGAGTCATTAACTAAATATATGTCAGTAATTGTAAGGTAAAAGTATAAGAAATTCTGAAATGTGCGCTCTATTACAAGTCTGAGCATTCCTACTTTTAACAAAGGGCTTAATTTAATTATTATATTCCATCAGAGTCATTATTATTAATCCCAAATAATCACTTGCAATTGAATCAACAATTCTGGTGTAATTATTGAGAACAGACTTACACTGGTTCTCTAATAACTCAAGACCTCCACACCAATTCCAAACACCCATTTTCTTAAAGACCCCAGGTGATAGTTCCAGACCAAATGTGGAAGTTAAAACTGATCTTTGGTCACATTTAGACCCCAGGACTTGCTAGCAATCCCAATTTTAAAATCTTCAGCATTAGGTCTGTACTTCCCACTAATAGTGGTGGTAATTCAGTACTATTCATTTAACCTGAATGCAGGATTGGGATTAATGTTAAAGTAAAGCATTAAAAATCCAATTTATTTAACAATTGTCTAACCAGATATGTATTCCTACCAGATAGTTTGCTAACCATTTCTTATATTTCACTTATTTATTGTGTTCATATTCTTTCCTCCCCATAGTAAAATGCAAACTCCCAAAGGTTACAATTTTTGTATATTCTATTCATTTACTGAATACCTAGAACCTAGAACAGTCCCTGGCATATAGTAGATGCTTAAGAAATATTCATCAAATGAAAGAATAAATGAATGAATGAATTTAAGAAGGCAAAAAGCATACTCGCAATAATAAAAATAATAAATTTCACAACTAATATGTGATTATGATTTTCTACCATGGCAAAGTTGCATTTCAAACAGTGACATGAATGAAGAGCACTTCCAAAGCAGGAGAGCAGATAATTTTGTTTTTAACTTTCAAAAACATCACTTTGAAAAAGTGTGGAATTTGAAGATTAGCTGTATAAGTAAAAAATACTTTAAGATTTTTGTTGTTTCCAGATACAGAAGTTACCCCTGTCAGTGTGAAATGAATTAACTAATATTCAAGTTTCTGTAGAGTAAAAAGTGGATATATCTAATGATGGCAGAAAGCAGGAATGCATCTAAATTTAGTTCAGTATGTTTAATACAAATAGTTGATCTATAAATAAATAGCACCAATCTTTTTCCTTGTAAGAGAATGAAATCATCAATAACCATACAGTTGTCATATATCTGTATACCATTTTATTAAAACTGTAAAACAATTTGGAATACTGATATTGGTACCATTTTAAATTGGCAGTGTATGAAACACAGATTTTCAAGTTGTCAAAATGCACCATATAACAGTTTAAGAACACTCAAAATTTTTGAATACGTAATTGTTTTATGAGGCAATTGCCAGTGTTGGAAAAAGCCTTAGAATTATGTAAAACAACAATTCAATATTAAATATGCATATAGCTATTAAATGTTAAAATAGTATTTTATGTTCTCTGTTGAAAAAATAAGAATGCTGCATAATTATGTAAACATTGTCTTTGATAGCACAGTTAAATGTATATATTACAAGACATATGACTCAAAAGAAGAAAATGTACATTCAGAAAATTCATTCCTCATTTGAAATCAAATAATGTATATAAAGTGTAATTTATCACAATTAAATTATCCTGTCAGGCTACTTGAGATATATTTAAAAATAAGATGTTCACAATATAAAATGCATATAAAATATGATTTTATTAATACTATTCAACAAACATTCCCAATATAACAAAAATAAAATGAAATGATATACATATATAAACATGCTTCTATAAATCATAACTATATGTACTCTGGAATTATGATAATGGAAAGTAACATATGCTATGTAAATTGGCAAATTCAATTAATAGCAATATATACAATATTAATTTGATTTTTAATTTTTTTTAAAGTTAAGATTTGAAAGATTTTTAGTTTTAGCAAAATATGTACCAAATAAGACCTGTGATCATTATTGAATCTGAACATCATTTATTAAACTTTTATTACTATAGATTATTTTTAAATTTCATGCTATGTTGCTTTGCAATTATTGTTTAACTCATCACAGAAATGAAGAACAAAATATATTCCTAGAGATTTGAATGCGTGATCTAAAATATATACAATTATATAAGTACATGTAAAAATAACTATATATTCAAATAAGTAGTTTTTAGGTACTTGTGTTTAGCATATTATTTTAAGTAAATTAGCTTAATATATTTTGTTCCTCCCTCTAATTTTAGTGTTTCATAGGAAACATTTGAATGGAAAAAAAAATAATGATTTTGTGATATTTTAACATGTAATAAAGAAAAATGCAATAAACATTTAACATGGAAAATGCAAAACAAATATATATATATACACACACATACAAATAACACCAAAATAAGTGCAAATGCTATTAATGTTAAAATTGTATTTGAGCCATCATTTAAATATTAAATATTATAAAAATTTTAGTATATATAATTTAATTTTTTGTTTTCTATTTTTCTTCTTTCATTAAATATTATTTGCATGAAACTTACAAGAAAACATGCCAATAAATGAAGATTTCTGCAAACTAATTGAATATAAGGGTGTGAAGTGAAACAAAGCCACTGATTTGTTGCATGTTAAATGTTAAAGTTTCCACTAAGCATATGGAAGCTGGAAAATAGCTAAAATACTTTTCATTTTAAATTCCAGTATCCAAAAATCTGTATATCTTAGTATTTAATAATTTAAATTGGTGGATGGGTGCATGCTATCAATATTTAAGTTAGAGAAAAGATGGGTAAACAAATAGAAAGTAGCTCTTAAAACTGTAGGATAAATGTGAATGTTTTAACTTTAATCAATTGTTATTTAGTATAAAATTGTCTATCTGGTTAAAATAATTTTAATCGAAACCTATAAAAAGAATTAGTTTAAAATTTAGCTCTACAATGGTCTTGTAAAGTTTTCATTTTAAATTAAAATGCTGCATTTATGTTGAAACTGCATAAGATTGAGATCTTAAGATATGTTGTTTAGTAAATATAATATTCCTTTAATTACAAGATTCGCCTCTAAAAAAAAACATTTAAGTTTTGCAGGTGGATTTGTTGTCAATTTATCAGGTACAAATGGTCGTACTGATATAATATGCAAAATGAATGAGTAAATAAAATATTTGCAATTTAATATAAAACTAATGATAGTAAGATTGTTTAAGTAAATGTAGTGAAACATCTACTAAAATGATATTATGAGTTACTTAATGACTGCAAAAAAATTAATCAAATTATATACTATTCCAAATTGTTTACATGCAAGATAAGAACCCCAAATTATAAGTTGAAATTTTAACAAATGTGCCAAACAACCTTAAATAGTTTTTTCTAAATGAAATACAGAAAACTTTTAGAAAGCATTAAGAAAACTACTGTGTTGGTTCAACCAAGACAAACTTAAATACACATATAAATGTATGAATGTTATACTAAATATCACAGATTTGTCCTAAAAATGAGAAAAGATGGGCATCACATTCTTAGAACTAAAAATAGAATAAGAGTATGCTAGAAAACTATTTTGAATGAAGTACTGTAAGACACTTGAAGATAGTGTCTCTCTCACAAATGAACATTTCTTGCTTCACCCAGTTGATTAAGATGAATTTTCAGAGTCAAGCTTCAACATCTTATCACTCTAGTTTTCATCTATTTTGAAAGTCTCTACTATGCCTAAATTTTGGTGTGTATACTGACAAACACACATACCATTTGCAGAAATAAATCTCCACAAAATACAAATTGATCTTTTTTGTGTAACTAAGTGTAATTGTCTTTTAAAGTCACAATACTGATAAGTTGAAGACCTACATTTTAAAAGAAGTTTCATGATAGCATTGTTACATTTAACAAGAAGAAGAGAAAAGAATAGAATGCCCATTCCCATCTTTCTCGACCATCAACCAGGATCCTTCATTTTTAGTTCTCTTTGTTGTCACAGCTCTCATCTCTTAATAAGAGTAGAAGCATCTGTCATTCTGGGTTTCCCCCAAACAAACAAAGTGAAACTTCACACACACTTGTTTTATTTCCTTCCATACAGAATCCTGTGGAATAGCTGCCAGCTCTCAAGGAAGATATTTTTATTTCAAGATATCCTATCAGAAACACCTCACTTTTGAAAGCAGAGACCATGTCTTATACATGGTTATCTACTACATCACACTGAATATTTCATAAGTGTGTAAGGGAGAAATGATGGAATAAAAAAGGCTAAATGTATTACTCTCTTCTTTCTAAAAAATGTCGACATTTTATTTTATATTCACTTAATATTCAATGAGTATTAAATGTATTTTTAGGATGTAGACATAAGTAAGAAATTGAATCTGCTCAGATATGTTCAAACATTGCAAAAACATTGCAAAAAAATTTATAATATTACCACATTTTAGATTGCATTCAGTAGAGGTATGAAAAGAGAAGAGGGAATAGCTAAGAACACGTAAATTACTCCTTCATTTGTGTTTTCTCAAGTGAGGGTAGTGTTTTCCTTTTCTTCTATCTTACAATGCCCTTCTCCAAAAATAATGTGTTTCTTTATATCTCACAATGCCCTTCTCCAAAATGTGTTTTATAATGATAATATTTGTTATTTTGAAACAGAAGGAAGAAAAGGAAAGAAAATATGTTGGTGGGGTTACCTTTTATACCCACAATGATTGAAAAAAAAAATAAGAGAAGTCTTTCTTTATCCTGAGCTTCTCATCATGTCCCTGCATCCTCCCTACCTTGCCTTTCTGAATGTATCCTTGTTTATCCTTTTTCTTCCACAATGATTGGCCTTCAAGTTTGGGGAGAAGCCATTATTTTTTTTACAGATTTTAAGAGTTCTTTTTTTAATGCCTAAAATATAGATGAGACTGTTTTTATATATGTGATACAATTTAATAAGAGTAACGAAGCTATCCTTACTCCACATCTTCCTTTCTGTATACACCAATGGTATTAAAATATTTTATTTAGGGTTTAGTATTTCCCAAAATTATTATCTTATAATCAGACAAATAACTTTCTGGTTGACAGAGCACAATACTAGAGTAATTGCTTAACTATTCAGCTTGAATTAGTTTATTACAAAGTTTTCTTCTCTGAGAAAAAACACTTGGGACAATTTAAGAGATACATGTTTTGGGGAGAAATGCAAAGCTTACTTCAAGACCATTTAATAATTCTTATTGAAGCATTTGTCATAAGTTGATATCTGATTCCATATGACTGTTATATGATGGGTGGAACTGGATTCATTATTAACAGGTGAGGTAAAAGGGAGACGTGATGGCTAGAAAAAGGCTGACATTCGGTAGGAGAAACTATTATGCTCAAGTAAACTAATATGCTCAAGTAAAGCAACCTAATAAGAAACTCAGGCCAAAGAAAGTCTTACTCTCCTGCAACATACACTCTTTAGAATGTTTCTTATTCTACAGCAGCACATTAATTGGTACCAGGAGTTATTTGCTTGAAAATAAACTGCAATCTTGACTTAAAAATAATATGTTGGAAGGAAAAAGATTTCCTCAGAAATGGTAAGAACTTAAAGAGTTTATCCTCAAAGGCTATCATTAACCTGAAAGGCAAATATATTACATATTACATATTGGAGTATTATATATTGCTACATGATTAGATACTTATAATATGTATGTCCCTAGTTCATATTTAGAGATAAACCTTCTTATTTGTTCAAGTAATTATTATGCTAATTTCCTTTTACAAATACCTTTTATTTGAAGGTTATACGTTTAAAAACTTGTCTTTTAACACTATCAATTAAAAAAAGGTATGAATCATATAAAAATGATGGCTAAGATTTACATTGTTTATATTTGATTTCAAGTGTGCTGTGTTTCTTTAGTTTGATTATGACAACAGATGATGATAACATTTAGACATAAAATGTGGAGATCTGACCAATGAAGATCTCAGAGATCATCGATTTTAATGTAACATCTGGGAAACTCTCTTTGACTCTTTCTATTCTAGAAGTAAAGTGTTTGATCCACAGGGATCAAAAGGTGAAATTATATGGTTAATTAGAGTTTCTTTCACTCAAATCTTCCCTGGAGAACAGGCAGAAACGTTTGTGTTTTAATTACAAAGAAATTCCATTTCATTTAGAGATGAAATATACTTGGAAAGACAGGAAAAAAAATGAGTGAAATATGAGCGAAGACATTAGGCAAACTACATGTCCTTTTACAACTTTGTAACTACGAAAAAAGAAACCCTATCTTGCATTCATTTCAGAACATGCAAACATTATTTACTTAGTGAATATTTATAATTCTCTATCCTTTCTACACAAGGAGAATGGGGATCTTTCCGCTTTCTCTGTATCAGTATCATTTTAAACACCCTAACTATAAAACGTATTGCATTCCATTTTCCCTCTCTCTCTTCATTGCTATTTCACAAAGACAAACTTAATGACTACTATACTTTAGATCAATAGAGAGAGAGAGAGAGAGAGAGAGAGAGAGAGAGAGAGAGAGAGAGAGAGAATGAATTAATGAATTAATGAAGTTTCATCCCTGAATTTTCAAGTAAACTACCTATGGCAGTTTAAAAAAATAATCCAACCCCATGTGTTATGTTTAACATAGGATACACAAAGAACTAGGAAAACACAGCTGGGAAAGCCCTTAGCTATACTTGCAGAAACCAGGAGGATTTTCTAGTTGAAGAGACTTTGGCAATAATCTTAAAGGATGAGTAGGTTTTGCCTGATACATGAGGAATAAAATAACATTTTAGTCAGAGGTAGCGACTTAGAAATAGGTGTAGTAGAGGAAGAGGCAATACCTACTCAGAAAACTAAAAATTATTTATCATGGCAGGAATGAAGAAAGAGTAATATAATAGCAGGCACAAACCTATAGAGTCATGACATTTCAACTTAACTTGAAAAGATGAGGCATTACTGAAAGATGATAAGCAAGAGACTGATAACTGCAAGCCTGGTATTTTAGAAAGATTGTTCTTCCTAAAATATGAACGAGGAATTAAAGAAATGTATGGGCTATAGGCAACATGAACATTTAGCAATAGGAATGTTAGATTTAATAAATAAGAATATATACCACTCAGTTAAATTTGAATGTCAGATTAACAGCGATTGTTTTATCATTTTGTTTTATTTTTAGTATAGATATGTCCTTGAGTCCTTGAGAAACATTTATTTAAAAAACATCATGTTTAACTGAAATTAAAACTCAACTGGGTCTGGAAAACCTAACTTGAAATTAATTTAGATTTGCAAACTGAAGATTTCCTACATCCCAAGTAAGGGAAAACTAATAATAAATATTATTAACGTAAGTATGGTTTGATGATCCTATGAAAACTTTTGGAGTAACAGAGAATGGGCAGGCTGACAACACAAGGACATCTAGACAAAAGTAATGTAAGCATCCTTTTATTAAATGAGAAAGAAAAAGAAGGCAAGTTGTATATAGTGTTCTGAGGCCTTTTATTCTTTGTGTATTTAAGTTCTACATCCTTCTTTTTAGTATTAAAACCATCTAATCTTGTAGCCCTTTGTTTATAATGAAAGTATATGGTCTACATTTGAGGAAAAATGTATAGTGAAAATTAAATCCATAGATTATTCATATGAAAAAGTCAAATTTTAAAATAATGATTCAATGCATTGAAACTTGAAGTTCTTTCTAGCAGAACTTATCGTTATTTGAATTGGATCCAGACACACTTCATGGCAACAAAAATTGAAGTTACTCAATCTCAAATAATTGAATAACACTTTTTAACCTGTTAGGATTTTTTCCAGGTGACAGAAAACACAAAACAGAAAGCAGAAATTTAATTATCTTGATAGATAGATAGATAGATAGATAGATAGATAGATAGATAGATAGATAGATGACAGAGAGAGAGATAGAGAGGGTCTCTATATGTCTCCCTCACCTCCTCTCTCCCATATATGAGACTATTTACCTATGTATATTTATGTATACACCTATATAGATAGATAGAGATAAAAATATAGATGTATACATAAATATACACAGATCTATCTATCATCTATCAAGAAATGCCTAAATTCTGAAAAAGTTTTTTAAGTGAGTGTGTTCTGTTTGATCAGGATCATACACGTTTTATTTGATTTGACTTCAGATAAAAAATATTAATGAAAGCCAAAATATCTTAGTATAGTTTTAAATATTCAAGAGTTTTATATCTACCCTGATAATTTTATATAAATACAGGCAATATTATGAATGTTCAATCATTTTTCTGAATTATACTTTTAAACTTCATTAGGGTAAGAAAGACTTTCCCCAATCGTCTGTGAGAAGATAACTTTATATCTCTTCAAATTTCTCAACAGAGATTATTAAAACACTACATTGTATTTGACATTCTAATATGTTTACTTTAAATGATTAAATAACAAAACTGTTTAAACAAAAATGGCATTAAGAGCAATCAACATTTAGGGAGCACTTAGCATGTGCCAGACATAGCCCTAATTAATTCATTTAATTATCAAAAGTGCCCTATGGGCCAAGGATAGTAAAGCTCAGAGCTGCTTCAAGACATACACTAGTCTGGCAAAATCGGAATATAGACTCAAATTATGTAATCCCCAAACCATGATCTTAACTCCTATGAAATCAGTACCTCTACTTAGTCCCTCCAATAAAATATAGCATGTAACCACTTGTGTCTGATCAACATGTTAGTTATTTATGTTTTCGTTGTATTTCTTTTCCATCACTCATTCCTCAACACAGGCCCAATAGCTTCAAGTTTCCTCCTACAATTCCCTTGTCTCGGGGGAGGATTCTTTAGCAGAGCTAAAAGGGAAATTTGCTTTCTGTAGATTTTCTCCCAAGCTTTTGTTTTCTAACAGGTTAGGCCTCTTCAGAGGATTGCTTCAAGTAAAGAGAGGTATGCAATGACTGGGGTAGATATTGGGGTTTGGGGGAGACAATAAAGATGTACTCTTTACTGCATCAAAAAAAGTAGAAGGTCCAGAAAACTAGATTCTCACTTTTGGCTAAGATTTTCTCACTCAGGCTTTCATTTTGGAAAGCACAGGAACATCTGCCTTCACAGAAAAAGTGACTTTGGAAGACAGTGTGGCGATTTCTGAAAGAACTAGAAACTGACCTTCCGTATGACCCAGCAATCCCCTTATTGGGTATATACTCGGAGGAACTCAAGTCATTCTACCAAAAAGATACCTGCACACGCATGTTTGTTGCAGCTTTATTCACAAGAGCAAAAACATGGAACCAACAGTGCTTCCCATCAAGGCTGGACTGGATTAGAAAAATGTGGTACATATAAACAATGGAATATTATGAAGCCATAAAGAAGGACAACGTGGATTTTGCAGCAACTTGGATGGATTGATTTAGAGTCGATCATACTCAGTGATCTATCACAGAAGCAAAGAACAGAGTACCATATTTCTCACTCATAAGTGGACCTTGAACAATTATCATAACACTGTAAGAAAGGTATTGGCGGTAGTGGGAAAATGCTAGAGGATGGGGTGTGGGATTGGCAGTTGAGAGAAACTGCCAGAGAAGGGCCAGGGGCACACCTCTTCAACAAGGGTATCTGCATAATGAACATTTGCATACCAAACCCTGAATTGTACCCCACATCTTTAAAATAAAAATAAATAAATATCTTCATGGAAAAAAAATATGGGTTTTTTAATGAAAGTCTTTCTCCCTATTGTTTAGGCACTACAAAGGTTTCTGAATTCTTCTGCCAATAAGGTAAGAAGAAGCTGCCAAGTGCTTCTTCTACCCTCACCCCACTATGACCTAGATAGAATTTTCCTCCTGTCAAGTATAATAGAAGCTCTCAAATATATTTGAATTTAAAAGAATGAAGTAACATTTTCTGCCCCCCATATCTGTGAATTAAATTTTATACCTGTTTAATATATGGATATATTAAAATTCACAAAACAGCCCAATAGCTTGTCTTTTTTAAAAAGTAATTTAATTTCAGCATGACATACGATACTTTTGTGTTCTTATTATTTTCTCTTTTAACAATTTGAGTTTTACTCTCAAAAAACATTTCTTAGTAAACTAGTTTCACTTATCTTTAAAAATTATCAGCCAGGCTCGGTGACTCAGCCTGTAATCCTGAGCCTTTGGGAGGCTGAGGTGAGTGGATTGCCTGAGCCCGCGGGTTCGAGACCCGCCTGGGCAGCGAGACCTCATCTCTACAATAAATCAAAAAATCAGCCGGGC
>NW_007259445.1:273589-317204 GCF_000164805.1 Carlito syrichta
GCACTCCAGTCTGGGTGACAGAGTGAGACTCCAACTCAAAAAAAAATAAAAAAAATAAAATAAAAATTGTCTCCTGCTTAATAGTTATAAGATTCATATATATATAGATATCTATGATATCTATATATATATGTGTGTGTGTGTGTGTGTGTGTATATATATATATATATATATATATATATGTTTGTTTGTTTGTTTTTTTTAACTACCACACCTGGCTAACTTTTTTTTGATTGATTGTAGAGATGAGGTCTCACCAAGTTGCCCAGGCGGGTCTCGAACCCGAGGTTTCAGGCAATCCACCCACCTCAGCCTCCCAAAGCGTGGGATTACAGGCTGAGTCACCAAGCCCGGCTCATAAGATTCATATTATCCTCCCTTAGACTTTTTGTCATATTGCTAATTTGGATTCTTTTTTTCCACCTTTTTTCATGGATAGAGTTTCTGTAAATTTCAGGTTTCTAGCTGTTACCAGCATGGGTTTCTCCAGTTTTCATATATTTCTTGGAAGCAATTTTCTTTTTTCTCAGTCATATATCATATGTATTGCTCATGTAGAATGGATGCTTTACTATGAGAACTTTTGTATCAAAGACTCAGTAATATATCAGTCCTCAGCAACTACTCCCCACTGACTCAAGGTCCTAATTATCATAGCCTAAAAATTATTGATTACTTACCTCATGCAATTTCCATAACAAACACTTTATATTTAATCATCATAATGACTACGGGCAGCAGATACTATGATAATTTATATAGTTGAGGGTATATAACTTAATTTAAGTCATTCATTCATGGTTCATTCAAGTCTTTATGCCTTAGGTCATTCATTCATTCATCCGGGTATTTAGGCAACAATAATTTATTGAGTGCTTACTCCATGGCAGACATTGGATCCTAAGGGAAGCAGTGCAGACAGTGTGTTTCCTAAGACACATTACAGTCAAATGGGAGAGACAAAGAATAAACATTAATATAAGAGCAGATAATTAAACAAAAAGTGACTTTTGAGCTAAAATCTTAATAACATGAAAGAGTGGTACATAAAACAAGAAAGACCTGATATCTGGCACTTTTATTCAGACTGTCAGATTCCATAGACTGTTTTCTTAATCTTGGTGACATACTAATTCCTATTCAGTTGAGGATTTCACTTCATCATTCTATAATTATGTTCCACAGTCTCTTGTGCTTTATGTTTCTATGAAATAGTATTTTTAGTCAACATCGTATTTTATGCTAAGAATAAAATTTACATAGCTAAATACCATGTTTCAGAAATAAAAATTAAACTGATAGCAATAGCATCACTAAGTTTCTTTCATTCAGTAAATACATATATACTTAGTTTCTACTCTTTGCTAGTCATTATTGCATGCTAGAACTGGATGGTGAAAAAGGAGATAATATGAGCAGGGAGAGAAATAATTAAACAAAAAATAGCAAAATATGTTTGATTTTCATCGGTATGTTAGATTAAATATGATGATAAATTCTTAATAACTCTTGAAATCAAGAGGTAGAGTTTATTTCAGGTGGCTTTGCAGCTTTCACCTTGGCTCTCTTGGAATGTTTCCCTCAGATTGTCACATAAGGAAGTACGTCTAGGCTGCTAGAAGATAAACGGGTCAAGGAGGAAAGTTGAAACAATCTCACTGACAGTGCTATGAATGAGGCCATATTGGACATACACACACACACACACACACACACACACACACATATATATAAAATTTGGGAATCTATTTTAAAAATAGACTACATCCCTTTTACAGTAAGAAATGCATGATAATTTTAAAAAATCAGCTTTGACAATTGTTCATCAGCACTTCTATTTATTTCTATTTTATTTTATTTTCAAGATGTGGGGTACAATTCAGGGTTAGGTATACAAATGTTCATTATGCAGGTACCCTTGTTGATGAGGTGTGCCCCTCCCTCCCCTGGCAGTTTCTCTCAAGGGCCAATCCAAACCTCCCCCTTTCCCTGGCAGTTTCCCACCACTGCCAATTTCTTTCTTATAGTATTATGATGATTGTTCAAGATCCGCTTATGAGTTGTTAATCAGCACTTCTAATCACCATGAAGTAACTAATATATCACTGCATTAATTTAATTATAGTGCTAAGTAAAGAAAATTGATATTTTAGTTAGCATGTGAGGCCCTATAATGAGTAAAATTTGATTAAACATTTTTGAAATTGTAAAAAAAAAAAAGTAGCAGATCATCCTAGTCTTCCAGGAAATTGCAGAAAGGTATCACTAGGTTAGACAATGTTTAAGGTCCATAGTAGCTCTACAAATCTATAAGGATAAAGAATTTCTTTAATTTAATAAAACATTTATTTTAATCAATTGCATTTCTTTCTTCCTTCATCCTTCTTTCCCCTCTTTTTCTTCTTTCTTTTTCTCTTTTCTCTTTCCTCCTTCCCTTTTTCCTTCCTTCCTTCCTTTCTTTCTTTTCGTTCTCTTTCTCTTTTTTTCTTTCTTTCTTTTTTCCTATAAATGGTATTAATTGTCAAATATATTCCAGTAATTTCTCTGGGTACTAAAATGATAAAATAAACAAGTAAAAAAATGCACAGTAATTTCACAAATATTAGTGCATGAAGCCACAAATAGGAGTCAGTAATAGTGAATACCTGAATTGTTGGGAATAGTCTAATTCATCATTGCCTGAAGCGTACGTAAAACTATCTGTCATGGGAAGATTTGAGGGCATGAGTTTCTACTCAGAATGAACAGTGAACCTAAAAGATCGAAGGCAGATAAAAGCATAGTATGTCTAAGAAAGTAATGACAGAATGTTACGTATTAGAAAATTTGGGGCTTGTAGACTATTATAAGAAGTTTGGATTTTATTTTTTTAATTTATTTTAAGCCAGCAGTGAAGAGAAAAGATCTCATTTAAATGTAAAACAAATCACTTCAATGTTAATGGATAGTGTGTTTGTGTGCCTGTGTGTGTGTGTGTGTGTGTTTAGGGAGTTGATGATTGTGGTAGTTTACTGCTATGATGAAAAATATGTGCCACAGTGGCATGTGGGGGAAAAAAATGAAGCTGGTTTCCTGGCCCTTCTCCCCACGAGAGCATCGCACAGACGAAAAAGTTCGAAAATCGCTATTATGGTGCTTCTGCACTGGAATGCACATTTGCAAAGGCTGAAAAAGTAAATACATCAGATCAGAGATTCCATATTAAGAGCCAAGAGCAGGATCCATGCAGAATGAGGAACTGCCTGGGATGCTACAGAAAGCATAATGAGTACCGAGATTTAAAAAATATCCAAATGGCTAATTGAAACCAATGTTCCACATAAATAACAGACCAAGTGACGGGAATGCTAAAAGCTGAGAAGCACAGTCCCTGAAAGAAACAGATGCTGTGAGCAGCAGGGAGATGCCAGCGCAACTGGCACAAATGTGACTGTGAATAATACTCTTGCATGACCCTTAAAACCTATCATACATGCTTGAAAAGTATATCCAAGGCAATCAGAAAATTTTCATTTCTGAAATTTTAAGGAACAAGAAGGATGCCAAGACTAAAATGGGACCTCAAAATAGGATGAGATTATGGCATTCTACAGAGTGACATGTGTTGTATTAATTCTTGAATTAAGAAAAGATACTAATTTATCTAATGAAAGGCATGCATTGTTGTTGTTTGATGATTCATTTAATAAATATGTATTGAGTGCCTATTATGCATTTGGATATACTTTTCCAGAGTGTATCATATTCTTATGCTGAAGATATGAAAGTAAAAATAAAATAAAGGATCCTTTTCAGCAGAGTGAATAAGCAACCTGCAGAATGGGAAAAAATATTTGCAAACTATACAAAGGACTAATATCCATAATCGATATGGAATTCAAACAATCCAGCAAGAAAAAAAAAAATAATCCCATGAAAAAAATTGCAACTGACATGAACAGACATCTCTCAGAAGATATATAAATGACCAGTAAACATATGAAAAAATGTTCAACATCACTAATTACCTGGGAAATGCAAATTAAAACAAGACCACCTTACCCTAATCAGAATGGCCATTATTAAAAAAGCCCAAAAGCAATAGATGAGGAAAATGGAATGATTCTACAGGGTTGGTGGGAATGTAAATTAGTGTAACCTCCATGGCATTTTCTCAAAGAAGAAAGAGAAGATCTGCCATTCAATCCAGCAATCCCACTATCTACCTAAAGGAAAAGAAGCCATTATACAAAGAAGACACTAGTATTTGTATATGTTTATTGCAGCACAATTCACAGTGGCAAAGATGTGAAATCAACCTAAGTACCGATCAACCACTCAGTGGATAACACACACACACACACACACACACACACACACACACACGGGGGGATCCCCTCAACAAAAACATAATTATGGGCAACCCCCTCAGGTCCCCTCCCACTGTTGGAGCCTTTCTGTCCTCTCAGTAAATTCTGCTTTCTCAAAAAAAAATATATTTTTTGGAGGGTGGGTCCCTGATAGTACAGACATCCCCCGCTAGGTAAGTGTTCTAGGAACCCACTGGCATCAGTAGACCAGCTAGCACTGTTGTAAAAGGCTCCATTTTGCTTCAGTGAATTTTTCTGGAGATTCTTTCAACACATTAGACCATTTCATGATGGATGATTTATAGGAACAACCTGCCTACACTATATTGAGTGTTCAGCAGTTTTTGACCAAAAATAGTATGATGCCCATGCTCATCCTCCTCCATATTCAACCGATCTTGCTCCAGTGACTTTTTTGTTTCCTTAATTAAAAAAAAAAATCTCAGAGAGAAACATTTTGCCTAGGTGGAAGAGGTGAAACAAACACACTAACAAACAAAAAACAAAAGCAGCACTAAAAAGTATCAAAATTGATGATTTCAAAAACTGTTTTGGCTGCAGAAAAAACATCTCATTAGGTATATTAGACAGCGAGTACTTCAAAGGTGACTGAAGTTTAAACATGTAAGAATAAATACACAATTAAAAAAATAAACACATACCAATGTTTGGGGATCTACCCTCCATATATGTATACACAGACACAAACATACACATGCATATGCACGTGCCCATCATGGAATACTATTCAGACATATTTTTTAAAAAGAACAAATCATGTATTTTGCAGCCACTTGGATGGAATTGGAGGTATTTATCCAAGTGAAATAACTCAGGAATGAAAAACTAAACATTGCATTACTCACTTATAAGTGGGAGTGAAGCTATGGATATGCAAAGGTGTATAGAATGGTAAAATGATCACTGGACACTGTGGTAGGAGGAGGTGGGAGAGGGATGAGGGATGAAAAAATTACATATCAGGTAAAATGTACGCTAGTTGGGGTGATGGGTATATTTAAAGCCCAGACTTATTCACTACTATGCAATTCATCCATATATCCAAAATCCACTTGTACATACCTAAAGCTATTGAAATTACTCATATACATATATATTAAACATATATATAATCTTATAATTTTCTACAAACATCCATTTTGAGTGATGACATATACAGTAAAAATACATCTAAAATGTAGGAGAAAGATCATATTTTAGAGGGGGTACAGATACAATAAACCAATAAATTAACAAAGAAAGAAAATAATCCAAAAGTGAACTGAAAAAATTTAAAAAGTGGCATCATAGAGAGTGACTTCTACCTGACCAATGAAGGCCTCTTTGAGAAAAGAACTATTCAATTCCTAAAAGACATAAAGGAGCCCACCACATGAAGGCTGGAGAAAAAGAAAAAATTCCAGAGAGAAGCTCAATGTTGCTGAACCTCAGGAGGAGAGAAGGGTAGGGAAAAGTTTAGTGATACATATAGGGGTTAATAAGGTAGAGGCAAATAGTCAGCTGTATAAAAAGTTTTATTATTAATATATTAGGAATTTATGGTGAGATTTTGAGGCTGACCCGGTTTGTTTTTTAAAAAAATCACTTTACTATTGTGTAGAGGATGTGTTACAGTAAGACAGGAGAGTCAGGGAACACAACAAGGAAAAGACTAGTGTAGTTATACAAGATAGAGAAAATGTTTTTTGTTTATTATAGAATATGTGTCAACTTAACAGGCAAATCAATGATATAGCATGATTAAAACTAAAAAAATTAGACATATTTTAATTGATTTCTTCCAAATATCAATTACAGTTGCACAATTGTTATGTTCATGCTTATCAGGAATGTTTGAAAAGCAAACAGCCTGCATATATGAATCAATGTCCTATATTTTCATTAGATATGTCCATCTCAATGAACATATACACAGCTACTAGCAGAAACAAGACTGTGGTGAACAATAACTTGATGCAAAATACAATAAAATAGGAAAGAACTACCAATGTACGTCACTATTATTACTCGAATGAAAATAATAAACACAATAAAGTATACAATGCTATTTTGTTAATCTTTTTCATGAAAAATAATCAAACAGAAAATTTCCTATATACATTCCCAATATGTCTACAGTAGCAAGATACTGTGACAGATGCTTTCAAAAATACCTTAGTAGTACAATGCGCTGGGAAGTTCATGGATTTGGATCCAAGTTTTAAAAAAATGTTCATTGTTCTACACTGCACTTACATCCTACAACTTAATATTCAGCCCCTCACATTACAATGCACTTCAGTGTATGTACATCAGTGTGTATCAGAACCATATTTACTTATAAATTGGAATACATGTACCAGCAACTGAGTTGATTTCCTCTCTAATGGTGAGAAATATTGACTCTGCCAATTAAAATTTATAGAAATATATATCATCTGTATAAATGTCTTTTATTCTGATATTTGAAAAGAGGCAACTAACTGTAAGAGTCTGAAAATACATAAATATAATCAATATAAAATATTCTGTGAATAAATTTATTAATAAATTAATAAATAAAAATAAAAAAGTAGTCATTCTTTAAAAGATATCTTCTAGATTCATAATTCTCAAGGCAATATTCTCTGTCTGAAGAGGACTATAAAAGTTAACATGGCATCGATTTTACTTTAAAGGAGATATAGAATATATACAAAATAGCTACAATTAAGGGCAGAATGGGAAAAAGAAAGATCATATCTGAATTACTACATAAGAAAAAATATTAAAAAGATTGCATTTGAGTAATGTAGACAACTTTGAGAGGAGCCAATTGTATAAAGATGAGGAAGTATGAAAACACACACACACACAAAATGACAGCAATTTCATTTTAGTGTGCTGTGTGACTAATTAGCAAAGGAAAATGTCTAAAGTGTAGCTTTGAAGATTCCAAACAGAAGCAGACTTCTGTTGCTCTCTGGCTGCCTAGAAAGCACAGTTCTAGTATCAGATATTTTTTTGAAGGATTTTAACCTTTCACATCCTTTAACTTTTATCTCTAATTTTCAGTGCTAAGTCTTAGTTGGAGGTGTGATGAATATTTAATCTAAAATTTACATTATGATATATTAAGTAACTGAAGAGCTTAAATATTTAAGTTCTAAATAATTAAAAGTCCTTAAATAAAAAACTAAATAACGAGTATAACCATGTCTTAGAGCTTTGATTTAAAAAAAACATTTAGTAAAATCACAAAGATGTCAGTAAAATGAAAATGAGAATCCTTGTCTCTAGTTTTCACAATATAACAAATAATAATATTGGTTTCTGACGGAACTCACACATAACTTTGGTCCTATTTTACACTTCAATTGCACTGTGATGATGTCACACAGGCAGGGCCATAATTCCTTACTCGAGTTTTTCTAGAGGAAAATTTCAGGAAATTGATTAGTATCTATGAATGCTGTAACTCTTAATTTGGAAAATAAAGAGGAGAAGACACCACATCATATGCTGTAATGATAAAATGAAATATAAAGGATAAAATATTTGGAACACTGCCTGGCACATAATCACTGTTTAGTGATAATGGCAAAAACAGAAAGTTAACAGAGACTACTTATTCAAAGGCAGTTTGGGAAAGAACAAAAGTATTTTCTTATTTGGCAAATTAGATTCCAGTTCTTCAATAAACTCTTCACATAGTTAAAATTTTATTAACTAAAAACTCAATTTCTAAATTATGTATTCTTAAGCATCTGATTCAACCACAAAGTAGTCAGTCAATGTATTCAAAGTTCTAATGTGAGCAGTGATTCAGATTTTCTTAGTAGATACTTGTTTTCCCCATGCAACTGACTCTATAAAATTTAGTTGTGTAAATATTTGATGTATGAATAATAGTTAATAAACAGGAAGCATGTAATTATTGACTAGGAAGTTTAGAGTTGTCAGAATAATTACATCATGAGTAAAATATAAATAAAGATGATAATTTGATTGTAAAATGGACATTACAACTGCATTTTTATTTAATTTTCTATGCTATCATCAGAAGCGAAAATATTAATTAATTGAAGATTTGTACAGATTTGACAGTTTGCTTCCAATATTGAAGCTCTCTTACCATTCTGGTGATCACAAAATGGTGAACAACCAATATCGATGCTAAAATTTATTTCCCAAATCTCTCTTTTATTAACATTATCCTATTCCCATAAAAATTTTAAGTGAAATATGTAATGAATTATAACATACAATTTGGTATAAGAAGATTTAAATTCAAAATTTGTCTGCTTGCATCTTTGTTTTATTCAGGATTTATTTCCTAGTTTTCTTACATATTGCTTTTGCTTTGGTTCCTACTCATGTTGGTCAGCATCACCTTATTTCCCTTTATCATTCTACAAAATGATTTTATAAATTAAATTATTTTAATTTTTTATGATGTTGAAATGGGTAACTCTTCCCTGATTGAAAAAAAAATAGCCTTGAATTTAGCTATCATTCTTTGAGAATAATGTAAATAAAGAAGCATTACTTTAATGGACATTATTCAGTAAACATATATTTTCTTTTTTCCTTTTCATTACCCTGAAATACTTATCCTTCTATTTACCAAAAACAAACTCATAAAGAAACAAAAGTAATCTACCCACTTGTGCTCTAGATCACATCCTGTGGCACCTCTAGGACTTTGGTGTTATGTTACCTTATTTTCTTTCCTGCATCATCAATTTATCTTATTCTCTATGGTCATTCACATCACTACATAAATATGTTCTCAATCTCTAAGGTTAAAAAACAAAAATGAAGTAAAAGCATCTTCTAATCCTAAATTTCTCTTTTAAACACCGTCACATTTCTATCTTCCCTCTTAGTAAATTTCTTGAAAGTATAGTCTCCACAACCTATTTTCATTCCCTCACTTCACATTTACACCTCAAACAAATTTGTTGAGGATTTTGCCCAATTTTATCACTGAAATAAACTTCTATATCCTCAACTTACTCATTTGACAAAATATATCTTGAGAACCTACCAAATGCTTGGACCTTTCTAATCACCCAGCAAACACCAGTGGACAAAATGATCAAATATCTCTGCCTGTAAGAAGTTTATATTGAAAAGATGAGCAACACTGTTAAGAAAAATTATTCAAAAGAAGGGGCTTATGAACAACATGAAAGATATGCAATTTCAAATAGGGTAGTTTGGAAGATCTCACTAAGAAATTGATATTTAAGCAAAGATATGAAATGTATCAGAGATTGAGCCACACAAACATGTGATCGAAGAACTTTCTAGATAGAAGGTATAGCAGGTGCAAAAGTTCTGTGATAGGTACTAGTGAGACATTCTGGAAACCAGCCAGGATGTCACGGTGACTAAAGAAAGACTGAGGAGGATAGGTATGAGGTCAAAGAGGTACATTAATCATGTAAGTAAATTAGACAAGATTTTACTCAGTGAGATGGAACCACTGGAGGGTTCTGAGCTGAGGAATGACACTATATGACTTAGGTTTCAAAAATAATACTTTTTATCATTTTTTATTGTTAATAGAATATGAGAGGTCAAGGATGTGAGCAGAGAGACCCTTTTTAGGAAGAACATGCAATGATCCAGGCAAGAGAAGATGGTGGCTGGGAACTGATGAGTTTCAGTGGAGGTGGTAGGAAGTCTATTATGAATGTTATAAAGGCACAGCAGAGCAGAACTTCCTAAAATGAGATGTGAGAAAAAGTGAAATGTTAAGGGTGGTTTTAAAGATTTGTTTAGAATAACTGAAAAAAAAACCAAATTGTAATTTGTTAATATAAAAAAAGACTGGAAGGAACAGACTGAGAAAATATCAAGAGTTTAGTTGTGGAGATATTAAATATAAGACTCATTTTGTAAATCTAAGTAGAGATGTTTTACAGTTACTTGCATATGTGAAATTGGAGTTCAGGTTAGAAGACATAAGCTGGAGATAATGTTGGGAATAATCATCATAGAATGATTTAAAACCACAGGACTACATGAGATTATAAAGAACTTTGGGTAGAAACCGGAAAGCAGATTGGTAATCTGAGGAGAAAATGGCAAAGGAGACTGATAAGAAATCACCAGATAGCAGAGAAAAAGCATGGTAGTCTTCCAGAAGACAAATTCAGAATGTGTTTCAAGAGAGAGGGAAAATTCAAGGTACCACATTCTATTAAGATGTTGCAGAATACAGGGACTGAGAAATGGTGACCTCTGCTGATCATGGGAGTGGAAGCAGTCCAGAAGAGAATGGGAGGAGAGAAGTTGGATATAATGAATTTTAAAAGAAAAGACATTTTTAAAAACAATCTGGTATAAAGGAGAACAGAAAGGCTTTCAAAGCATGTCAACCACTATCTTCTTCTTTAAACATTCTGTTTACTGGACTTCAAAATCTAATTATCTTCTAGAGTAGAGATAAAGTGGTCTCACTAACAAAAAGACAACTATGTGATGTAATGCATATGTTAATTAGCCAGATTTAGTAATTACACAATGTATTTATACTTCAAAACATCATGTTATAAATAGTAAATGCATATGATTTTTAATTGTCAATGTAAAAAATAAAACAGAAGTTTAAAAAAAACACTATCTTTCAGTTTACCAACTACTTTAATGATACTTGGTAGATTTATTCCATTTTTTTTGTTGATTCCTACTCCTCTATCTAAAATTTAAATACTGAGCTTCCCAGGACTTAATTTTGGGTTGTCTTCCTCTGACTTTATACAAAGTCATTGAGAGAACTCATCAAATCCTGTGGATTTAAATGCTGTCTTTATGAACTGAATTCTAATTAGAACTCCATCTTAGAATCCTGAATTCCAGACATAAATAATCATTTCCCTTCTTTTTCACACCTACTTCACATCTACTTGATCATTTCTTGACCACACTGTGCACTAAAGCTCAAACATAACAGTCTTCACAGATAATGTTTTTCCGTTCCTTCTCCCCTATTATTAAACATTTTCTCTTTGTAGTTTTTACCAAGTTAT
Source organism: Carlito syrichta (assembly GCF_000164805.1). Classification (NCBI taxonomy): domain Eukaryota; kingdom Metazoa; phylum Chordata; class Mammalia; order Primates; family Tarsiidae; genus Carlito; species Carlito syrichta. The sequence continues at coordinate 284,958 of NW_007259445.1, forward strand.
TCAAACCAGAAATTTCAGAACTGTTCACAGTTTTGTTCTTTTTCATAATATCAATACCCAATCAATCAGTAAATTCTATCAATTTAACTCAAATTTATATTAAATCTGCCTTCACTTCATTTCCACTTCTCATCTTATTACTTTTTTTTTTTAACCAGAACAAAGCAAGACATCTTGCTTTCAATTTTTTTTTTTTTTTTTTGTCTCTAACGGTACATTTTCCAGACATTCAAAAAAAACAAACAAGCCGGGCTCAGTGGCTCAGCCTGTAAACACGCGCCTTGGGAAGCTGAGGTGAGTGGATTGCCTGAGCCCGGGGGTTCGAGACCCGCCTGGGCAACCTTGTGAGACCTCATCTCTACAATAAATCAAAAAATTAGCTGGGCGTGGTAGTGCGCGCCTGTAGTTCCAGCTACTTGGAAGGCTGAAACGGAAGGATCACCGGAGTCCAGCAGGTCGAGGCTGCGGTGGCTGGGAGCGGTCATTGCACTCCAGTCTGGGTGACAGAGTGAGACATCAACTCAAAAAAAAAAAAAAGAAAAGAAAAGAAAAGAAGTTTGTAATAATAAGAGCTGACTTTTTTGTTAGCACTTTTATTGTGTGAGACAATGTGCTAATTCCTTGTATACTGTTTCATTTAACACAGCAGCTCTTTGAGACAGATATGTTAACGTCTCTATTTTAGTTTTGAAGAAACCAAGTATATTAGAGTCTTAGAGGAGCTAAAATGTGAAAAGAAGATTTGAACCTAAGTTTCCTTTCTCCAGGTTCTGTGCTCATAATCATGAATTTTCCATCACTTACTAATTTTATTTAAATTACTTTATATTTTACCCTAATGCATTATTATTTTTGATCTTTTGTATCAAGCTATGGTTTTCAAAAAAGTATCTTTAGTGAAAACAGAAAAAATAAATGCTCACTAATGGAGTGGGTAAAATGTGGAATTAAAACTAAGTTTTCCTTAATGAGTAAATGAGCTTTAATTAAAAGAAATTATGAAATAATCGTTTGGATCTAAATATCTTCCTTTGTTGAAATATGTTGAATGTCCCTTTGTTGCTTTAATGAGAAAGCTGGAGGTCAGAATTTAGAGTTAAATAAAGACTCGATTTGCTCATTTATCAGGTTAGGGTGAAGGTCTGAAGAAAGATTTAATTTGACTGGGTTATAACTTTTATCATGTGTTATACATCTTCTTTCTTGTGTTTTTTGACATTTATTGTAAAGAGACACAAACTTTCCTGTCAATTTATTCTACTGAGGGACAAATCATTATCATCTGACATCTACTACAATTGATCTCATGTTTTTATGGATTTCAAGTTTTTGAAAAATTTTTAAATAATGACATGAGGTTAAGAATCATGATAAATGTGAGAGTGGGAATTCAGAACCTATGCTTATTTTTAGTCACTTAACATGAAATTAACTTGTGTTACTGTTGTTAATCTTTTCTTGTGTGTTGTTTGCTTAATTTTCATTTATATTTTTGTTCTTCAAATGATTGATCTTTTATTTCACAACCTACAATATCACTGTAGCCAATGACATTTTAGAAAATGCTTTCCTTGTTATCATTTTCATTGTAATATTTTAATAAGTGTGTTTTTTGCTAGTTACCTAATCTAAAATATGAATAACATCCATTTTCTCTGGAAATGAAGATAAGGTATTAAATACTCAGAATGCATTAGTAGTAATGTTTTATGATAAAATATAAATGAAAATAGACTGAGAAAATAGAATACAGAAGAGAGGCTTTGAGGGAAGAGGAGAAAATAACAAATTTCAGAATCTGAATTTTTTAGTAATATGTTTTTAGGAAAGAAAATGAAGAAAAAGCATAATTTTGGAATAAATTAAAAAGCAAGATTTTATTACAGAATATTTGATTATAGAAGCACTATTATACACTATAGAAACCAGCATTGCTATTCTCTTCAAATTATACCACACAATAAACTGCCTATTTCCTCAACATATAAATCAAATATGTATGTCAATGTATCTTTGTCACTTCTGTGAATACATTGGCTTTAGTAGATTAAAAATATATATATTTAATTTTCCAACTGATATATTTAAGCAATTCACTCCTGCCCCTTACAAAACTGTAAAAACCAATGACAGAAATAGATAGTAACTATAAAATTTATTTGTAAAGGGATGTCACTTTTTGGGGGATGGGGATTTTGATGACACCATCTTGATTAAAAAGGCCCTCATCAATAGACTCTTTTAAAAAATGTTTTCTATTAAGTTAAAAAAAAAAAGGTGGAACTAGTCTCACACCTGTAATCGCAGCATTTTGGTAGGCAGAGGTTAGGGGACTGCCTGAACCCAGGGGTTTGAGACCAGCCTGGGCAACTTGGCGAGACTTTGTCTCTACAGTAAATCAAAAAAATTAGCAGGACTTAGTGGTGCACGCCTGTGGTTCCTGTCACTTGGAAGTCTAAGGTGGAAGGATTGCCTGAGCCCAGGAGGTCGAGGCTGCGGTGTCAGTGAGCATATCACTGCACTCCAGTCTAGACAATAGAGTAGGATGCCAAAAATAAAAAGGTGGAACTTTGACCACTTTTTAAACATTTTTTACACTTTTTATTCTCTAAGTACAAACAAAATACTAAGGAATAAAATCCTCTTGTAGTATATGAAACAGATTGGTTCCATTCTGATTTAGAATGATTTGGGCCTACAGTCCTAATTATCATTTAATTAAATAGGAAATTCTTATTCAGAGTTATTAAGTTGTATAGCAAAAAAAATTTTAAATGCAGCATAAAAATAATTATGAAATGTATAAGAATAATTCACACAGAAAGCTAACTGCACCGCAAGGTCATCGATACACAAAGGTATACTAAAATGCATTCAACATCCAAAGAAAATACATGACAGAAAATAGAAGAGTTATTCAACAATGTAGAACATTCTTAAAATATTGTGTCTTTTATTTGAAAAATAAAATTGTCAGAACAAAGAACCCCGCGGAACTCAGTGGCTCAGCCTGTAATCCTGCGCCTTTGGGAGGCTGAGGTAGTGGACTGCCTGAGCCCGCGGGTTCAAGACCCGCCTGGGCAGCGAGACCTCATCTCTACAATAAATCAAAAAATCAGCCGGGCATGGTAGCGCATGCCTGTAATTCCGGCTACTCGGAACGCTGAGGTGGAAGGATCGCTGGAGCCCAGCAGTCGAGGCTGCGGTGGCCGGGAGGGCCACTGTACTCCAGTCTGGGCGACAGAGTGAGACTCCAACTCAAAAAAAAAAAAAAAGAACCTCAACCTCCTTTACTTTCACTCTAATCAGTGATTGTGTGAAGATCATTCCATTTCAAAGCATTGAACGCTAGATTTATGAAGTGTCTTCTTTCCAATGTAATTTTATAGCTGGATAATCAATAGTCTAATACAATGGGAAAAGTTAAAAATTAAAGTCTGTAAAAGAACTAGTTTTAGCATGTCTTATGCAGAATTTTAAGGAAAATAGGTAAATTAATCAAGGTCATTTTTAAATGTACTGAGTGAAGTATGCACTTATGGTTGAAATGTTTAGTAAATTGTTAAGAATTTAAATAATTTAATGATAAAATTATAATGCACTTTAAAAACTAATGGTAGAACTTGGTGCTCTGCTTGTACTTTATTGATAAATTAACTTGAGTCAAATTATATACATTATACATATATTTCGTTTCATATATACTTGTGCGTGCATGTGTGTGCTTATGTGTGTGTTTATAGAGAGAAAAAAGAGAGAGAAAGAAAGAGAGAGAGAGAGGGAGTACCAAAATAAATTCAAACCAAGAACTATAACTGAGTCATTTTGCAAACCTAAAAGGAGGGACTAGCTATCATTTTTCTCAGTCACGTCTTTAACTGCCTATAAATAACACAATCAACAAATAACAACGGCTACTTATCTACGGTTTAGATGACCTAGGGCTTTACGAAAAATACATACATATATGAATAAAGTAATTTAATGACAAATATTCTATATGGCTATATATTCATAATACATGAACTATGCAATTTAAATTAAGATCATATCAAATTAAATTTATTTAATTAATGCTCATTTAGAGTCAGAGCTGCATGACAGTTCTCCTAAACATTAATTGTCATAATTATATATACAACTTTTAAAACATGATCTCAAATGTTTTGTCACGTATAAGTAATTCATTGACAGTCACTGACATACCATTTAATAGTTTTTTAAATGTAGCTGAAAAGGAGATAATGATTATATAATCCATCCCCCTCATTTTCTTTGTAAGTAATTTAAGATTAAGAATATTCAGCAATTTTTACATAGATAACCAGTAACATAAGTGAGATTCCATTCCATAAATTTAGGTTATCAGCTTAATATTAGAGCCTTTCTTAACTACTCATACAAAAAAAAAGACAAATTTGAAGTGTACAGTTGTCTACTGATCTTGGATTTATCCTAGCCCACAGAAACTCCCAACTATTCATTACTTTTGTATTATATATTTCTTGTTAACTTTTTATATTTAGCTTATAAACTATATAATCTTAGGAATTTAATCTTAATATGAGAGCTAAATCATTGAGAGACAAAATTTACCAAAAAATTCTAAAAGAAAACAAAGTTGCATATTATATGTACAAATATTATACCAAGTATTGAAAATGATAGAGTTTCCATTGGCTATGAAATATTCTGGCAAAGTGTAAAGTTTTATTTCAGCAAATGTACAAAAATTTCCAAACACGTGTGTGCATGTAGGGGAGTGGTATGAATATACATCGGGGGATTAGAATGGGACTTTTAAAATTTTGCTTCAATTTCAGTAGAAGCATTATTTTAGTAGATACTAAGATATTTAAGTGAATGTATGACAGACACAATCTTTTATAGGAATCATTTTCAGGGGAAATGGAGGAGAATCTGTTTTGTGACGTGTTAAAGTTTTCATAATCAAAGTGGAGTCACTTCTACCAAACCTCGACAAAATGGAACCAGGGAAGGCCATGAAGAGAGGTCTTTCATGCATAGCTTTCTGATAAAAAAATAACTGTCACCAGAAATGTGTCCAAACTGCAGCTTACAACATGAGTCAAAGACAGCTAGTGGCACAAGGATAGCTAGCTACTCAAACAAGAAGTTGCCTGTTTCAAAATTGTCTCAAAAGGCCAATCCCAAATTGCAAAGGCCTAACTCCAGGACTACAAGAACTACCTAGCAACCTCTAACACTCTCGTCAATGAACTTCCTTGCAAAACAATTTGCATAACCTCCTCTTTCCCCAGTAAATCCCTAATCTTCCTTCGTTCTTTAGATTTGACAGAACACCCCGTCTCTGCATAGGTGCACCCCTGTCTCTGCATAGATGGACTGCAATTCTATTTTTTTCTTTGTTGCTAAAACAATCTTTTTTGCTTGAAGATTTGTCTCTATATGTTTTTACTTCAAGTCGACAGACTTTTTGACTCTTCAGGTACAACAAGAATGTAAAAGAAAAACAAAGAGGAAAGATTAGTGACAATTTTTCCTTTGAGAGAGCCCCTGTAAATTGATGAGGACCATTCTTGCAACCTTTTCTGAAAAGGCAGTGGAAGAACAATACCTTCTAGCTGCCAGCCTAGTGAGGAAAGCCTTAATGGGATTTCCCAGCTATGAAATGTGTCTCAATCAGTTGGCACACGAAAAGGACTTGTGTCTCTTCATGTCCAAGAAAACTAAAGTCAAACTCACACAGGAATAAGCCACCTGTCAGGGAAATGAGAGAGAAAGGAAATTTTATGTTGGAATAAGCTTGATATTTTTGTGTTTCTCAGAGCAATAATGTGTTTCCTGTTTTATCAAGAAGGATCATGAGTTACAGAGATGCAAAATTGGGTCATCTGGGGTCAATACAATCACACTCTCTGAGAGGTAAAAATACATCAGCAGAAGGAGGGTGGGGGTATGGAGTGGCAGGGAGCCAACATAGAAAGTGTCTATTTAGAATACAGATGCATCCATCTGAGATAAGGAATTCCAGAAGAGAGAGGTCCAGTTTCAACTATTGAAAAGACTCTGAACTTCCCAAGAGATAATCAGTCTAAGTATCAGGACCAGAGAACATGTATGACTTTGGTCCAGGCAAATCCTTTTATATTTTCTCCAACATACCTCTGGTAGACCCTAGAAAGATCTGAAACAGTAGTAAGTAAGGGTTTGGAAAAAGTAGAGAACTACAAACAGGAGAGAACAGAACAGCTAATCTTATCTTTTCTTTCTGTATACAAGCTCTCGGATAACAAAGCCTGGAATGGGAGAGAGTGAAGAATTATTCAATGTTCAATCACATTTAGAGTTTTGATTAATATCTAGGGCTTCACATTCTGGTTATAGAATTGAAATTGTATTTCTAGTTGTTACAGATTTAATTAATTGTTCCCCTCAAAATTCATATGTTGAAGTCTTAACTCCCAGTGATCAATGACCATATTTAGATATAAAATCTTTAACAATTAAGTTAAAGTAAAATCTTTAGGGTGGGCTCTAATACAATATAACTAGTTTCCTTATAAGAAGAGAAAATGTGGACACAGAGAAAGCCACCAGACCTGTGTGTGCACATACCATGTGAAGACACAGCAAGATGGCAGCCACCCACACTCCAAAGAGAGAGGTCTTAAAAGAAGAAAAACCTACTGACACCTTGATCTTGAACTTATAGCCTCCAGAAATGTGGGAAATAAATTTATGTTATATAAGACACCCAGTCTATGGTACTTGTAATGACATCTCTAGCAAATGACGTTAATTTGATGACAGGACCTGAGATTTAATCCTGGTGAAGGTTTGTGTTGAGGACGTCTTTCTTATATAAAACTAAAATTATTTATTAGAATTTGTCAGTATATTTAACTGGAAAAACTAAAAGATATCTAAGGTTTTTACTAAAACTTCATATGCATTTGTGATATTTTCTTTTTTGCATACAGTTGCTGCATTTTAAATATCTTAATACCTTCTCAGTACCTTTGCAATAAGAAAAAGAAGGATTTGTACTATATATCTGAAAGATGGACAGAAGTTCAGATACCAAAAAGAAATAGTTTCTTAAAATAATATTTTTAAAGTATCAAAAGGAAAAAGAATTTGTTGAATTATCTTATTTTAAATATTCCTTTTAAATTAGATATGGGAAAGGAAATCATAATTTTAAGTTAATTATGGTTTCCAAAGTTCTGAAATAAGGCAGACTGAAATACAATGATTACACATGATAAATCCTAAAGAGCTAGTGAACAATAACAAGAAAAATCTGAGGAACAATGAGAAAAACATGACACTGTCTTATTCTCTCAGTGTATTAATGTGTCTTTTGAACTGATTTCCAGCTTTTTTACAATGGGGCAGCACTAGCATAGCTGCTACAAGAGAGCTACTCACCTTATCTGCAGAGGCTGCAGAGTTCAATACAGCAGCCACTAGCCACTTGTGGTTATTGAGCCTTTGAAATGTAGCTAGTATTAACTGAGAAACTGCATTTTCCATTGTATTTAACTGCAATAAATTACAACTTAGAAAGATGCAGTGAAGAATATTTTTCCATTAAACACAACTTTATGTTTTAGTAGAGTACATTTTATTTTTACTGTTGCATCATGTAAGAATGTAGCTGTATTGTAGTGAAGATGTTGGGAGCATGCATTCTTTTAAGTACTGTACAATTATAATATTAAATATATTTAAATAATCTATAAAGGCAGCAATAATTGCAGTGATTCCTTAATGAGTTGCAATTGCTAGTAAACTAAAATATTTAGTATTTTAATTATAAATCTATAATCTATAAAAACATCAACTATTCCCAAAGAAAAACTGTTTGATATGAGATATGCTATAAGTATAAAATACCCTATACTTTCAAAATCTAATATGAAAAATAAAATGTAAAATATATCATTAATATTTCATGTGGATTATATGATAAAATATTGATATCTGGGGTATATTAGTTAAATATAATTAAAATTAATTTTGCCTATTTTACTTTTGTACTTGGCTACAAGAAAATTTAAAGTTTTACAAATTTGTCTTTTTATATGCCCTCTTTGTTATATAATTATTGGCTAGTGCTGTGCTAAAGGTTTTAAGACAAGGCAGAAGTTAATCAGAAGGTGGGGGATACTGAGTTCCTCTACAGGAATGGTCAACGGGGACCCATCGTATCACTGTAATGAAAGGAGTCTGTACCAACTTTTAACCCAGTGCTTTTTCCAGAACAATACACACAGGAGGAAAATTTATTCCAGGGACTCTTCTCACTTTTTCCCATCTTAGCTATGTTTTACTACTTAAACATCTGCTTTGAAAAAAAAGAGTTTTGTAATATTGAAAAACTAGAAAAATAAGTATCTGCTTAGAAATCTGACAGAGCTGCATGACTACACAATCAAGTTCATGTTACTTATGGGAATTCTAAACAGTAATTGTTATTTTTTTTGTAAAAAGGGAGAATACAAGATCTGACAATTAAATCTGCAAACTTACTACAGAGCGCTTACGTTGGCAGCACTATACAAACGACTCAGTAAGGTTTCATAACTTTGGTATATAGGTATCTCACGGCTGTGTTCATGTAGATGTGTGGCAGTGTCTTGCCAAGTTGTGTTCATTATTGTTGGTGCATATTTGTATATGCTATCACAAGAATGTCAGGACTTGAATTAGGTCAATGAACAAACATTAAATTTCTTGTTACACTTGGCAAGAGTGTAAGTGAAATCAGGAACATATTAGTCTAGGTTTATGGGGATAATGCCATGAAGAAAATGACAAGGTACGAACAGAATAAACGTTTGTCTGAGGGGAGAACACATCACTGATGAAGAGAAGTCAGGACAGCTAGTAACAAGTAGAACTGACAAAAACATTGCAAAAATTTGCTGAATTCTACATCAAAATCATCAGCTGTGAGAAGCATAGAAGATCAAATACACATTGATAGAGAGACAGAAAAATTGTAACTGAAAATCTTGTCATGAAAAAAGTGGGTGCAAAAATGGTCCCCAAGGAGCTCTTGCATTACAACAATGGACCAGCTCACGTTGTCCTATCTGTGAGGAAGTTTTTAGCCAGTAAACAAATAAATGTATTACAATACCTTCCCTATTCACCTGATCTGGCCCCCAGTGACTTTTTTCTTTACCCAAAGACAAAAGAAATATTGAAAGGAAGACATTTTGATGACATTCAAGACATCAAGAGTTTTATGTAGGCATCTCTGATAGCCGTTCTAGAAACAGAATTTCAAAATTGCTTTGATTGGGTGGACGAGGCATAGACATTGGTGCATGGCTTCCTAAAGGGAGTACGTGAAAGGTGACAATAATGCTACTCAGCAATGAAGTATGTAGCACTTTTTCTAGGATGAATTTATGAACTAAATGATCCAACCCCGTATAAGCCAATGAAACAAAGTTATATGATTGCAGATCCACAAGATAATGTTTTAATTTGAACTTTTCAACAAAAGTACACTGGGTATTGCAAAATAATTACTTTTTCTAATAAGGGTCTTATTTATCTTTCACCTTTCATTTTATGACTGCAGATTCCTTCTTGGGTTTTTAATGATGGTCAGTAGTACTTAAAATTTAAAAAAGGTTAAATAAGCCTGTCACAGCAGATAGTATTATATTTTTTTATTATATTTTTCACCTGGATACATATGATGGCAATGTATATACTCTGGTAATAGCTCATGAAGTTCACTTGTAAGACATTTGTTAAATGTTTGACATAGTTTTATGAGGATCATTTTTATGACAATATCTACTATGTAGAAACTTATAATTAAGTGGTGTAATTTTTTTAACTAAATAAGCACTTATATTCAGACTCAGCAAAAGGTATCACTGAGTAGAAGGTGGACAGTTGACCATGTACACACCTGCAGTGAATGCCTACAGAATATTAATTTATCAGAAGTGATATCTTTAGTGAAACCAGTTAATATTTATAAGAGAGAACAAAGGTTTACATATGGAAGTGGCTGCATTCTTTTACTATCAAGACTCATGGACTATTACTTATATCTAGAAGCTTTCATGAAAAAGGAAGAAAAAGATAATCTATGCCCAGAATGTTTCAACATTTATCCCTAAGAAAGCTGAGTAAACACAAAGAGAAGAGAAACTTGAAAATTGTATATTTATTCTACCTTCAGCAAGGATGTGTAAGCCAAATAAAAGGTTATGCAACATGACCTATTGTTTTTGCAGTTTTATAGTTGCCAGTTACTGCATTTAAATCTACTATAATTTTAGTGTATATTAATTCAGATCACAATTGACATTGATAGAGTATCGCCTATTTCTAGTAGTTGATATATCTGATGCTAGTAATCAAAATCACAATTATTTTATTAAGCTTTTTCTGGGTTTTCACACATTCCAAGAGATTTTAACATGAGGTTACTATAATTTGCCTTTGACTTTTTAAGGGATACCAATAAAGGAGATAAATATATATATGTATATATATAATCACGTATTTGTATATATGTGTATTAAACACTGGCTAAAAAAAGAGCATTTAGCAAAGGTAAGCATTAAAATTTTGTGTTTTTTAAAGTATCCATTATATTTTCCTTTTGATTACATATCAGAGTCACTTTAGTATCAAAGCTATGAACTGAATTCTTTAGAAAATAACACAAATCGTACAAGAGAATCTCTATCTAACCTTTAAAAGGCTTAAGTCTGTGATTATTTAAGTACATTCATTCTTTTTATTTACATTTTATTGTACTTTGCCCCCAAACTCATTATTATCTGATTTTCAGTGATCCTTTTTATCAGAATATAAATTTAATATTTTTAATATTTTCATGACTACTGTTTTCTTATGAATGATGTCAACTAATAAATCTGCTAGTCTCAATGTTAATACATATTGTTAACTCATAACCAGAAAAAAGGACTACAAAACAGCTAGGAAAGCTAAAGGAAATATTCAACACTATTCCTAACATTCTATTCCATTTCTAAAACTTAATTTTATATATTGAAAGCATATTCCAACACAAAATAGAGTTATATGATTTAATTTTTAAGTCATAAATTTAAAAATGTTTAGCAAGGCAAATATTTTATTAGAATTATTATATTTGACTATACTTAAACAAAGATCCATCGTTGGCATTATGTTTCTAATGTAGAATGCTCAGTTTTCTAGAGTATGTTTCACAGTGGAATTTCTATTTCAGGGAAATTTGAAGTGGAAATAATTACCAACTTTAGCGTCAAACATGTCTACAATTTATGAACAGAATTTTGGAGTGGGAGACATATAAGAAGATTGACAAATTTGAAGGATTATAATTTTACAAAAGCTAGTATTTTGTCAAAAATTTAGTCATAATTTTTATTTTCAATAATGAGATAGCTACAGCTTTCTTATTACATTTATAAAATTTCCAGCATTATTGACTTGGATTTTCAATTGCTAATGAATTTTATAAAATAGAAATGTAAGGTGCAGTTTAATATCATTAGTGATCAATATGATCAAAGGCCTTAAATTTTAAAATGGAATGACTCTGAAATACTCATCTACATCATAGAAGAAATGCTATCAGAAAGTTTTTAATGATTACTTTTGGCAGAGCAATAATTATTTAGATAGACATTTTTGGCTACTAAAAAATCTTTTGATTATCTCTGCTGTTTGTATAAATGCAGTATATAAAGAGGATGAATTCCATAGACTGGCACGTTTATAAAATAAGAAGTAAAATAATTTCCCTTTTTTTGCTCCACAACAAACTTTTTAATGCAAGTGGAAATCCAAGTGGAAGTAATTGTTGAGGACTAAAGGGAGCCTGAAGAAAGAAAGATAATAATAATCTGAAAATAAAGTACAAAGAAAACAAAATACAAGACTGGAAATTATTCTCAAACACTATATACCAATAAAAGTCAAATCCTTTTCTTATCAAAACTCAGTAAATGAACATAGCTAGTTTAGATCATAAGCTTAATATAATGCAATTTGTCTATGTGTGAAAAAGAATATTCTGAGATAAGGATTCAAATATATTGTTTAGGCCCGGCTCGGTGGCTCAGTTTGTAATCCCACGCTTTGGGAAGCCGAGGTGAGTGAATTTCCTGAGCCCAAGGGTTCGAGACCCGCCTGGGCAACTTGGTGAGACCTCATCTCTACAATAAATCAAAAAAATTAGCCGGGCGTGGTGGCGCGCGCCTGTAGTTCCAGCTACTTGGAAGGCTGAGGCGGCAGGATTGCCAAAGCCAGCAGGTCGAGGCTGCTATGGCCGGGAGCAGCCACTGCACTCCAGTCTGGGCGACTGAGTGAGACTCCAACTCAAAAAAAAAAAAAACAACAACAAAAAACAAATACATTGTTTATGAATTTCCCCATAGCATATACTAACTAAAAATTAAATAAAATCAACTTTAATATGAAAAATTCTATTTATTGAATACTTCTTGAATTGCACTAACAATACTCCATGCACTATCCTTACCAGAAAAGTAATTTATTCGGCCATGTTCAACATTCCCAAGATAGTAAAGTCCATCCAAATTCTCTGAACCAAAAGTATCGGTCTTCTCTTATCATGTCACATTTCCCCACTCCATGTTTGGAATAATAAGTATGACTCACATTGAGAGTTCCCAAATTAAGTAAGAGTTTTATTATTAGAATGTGGGATATATGACTCCTTATCTTTTATTAACAATGAATATGCAAAAGTACAAAAGTGATGTCTAAACAAAATTTAAAAATAAATAATTAAACATATTAGTGAAAGCAAAGATTAGAATACTATCTATCTTTAGCGACATTTGCTTTGATGTGCTCTATTTTTATGCCTGGATTATGTTTGATTTTAGAAAATCTGTTACAGAAGGAAAATTGCTTCTCAGTTTTACTTACAAACTATACTATTTTAAAAATCAGTTCCAAGAAAAAGTGCTTTTCCCTTGAGAAACATAGGCATCTTCATTTGTAATCGTGAGAAAATAAAGTCTAGTGTTTACAACTCTGTCTCCCTGAATTCAAATGTTATGTTTGATCACACTATTTAAAGCATGTATGCTTTCTCACTCATCTCATATGACTGATGATCTTTTTCCACTGAAGCATCTTTATTTACTTTATGTCTGACTTTCACAATAAGAAGTCTTAATACCTTTTGATTTACAAAACAATAATATATCTGGCTAATGTCACTTGTTTGACTTATAAAGAAACCAAGGTTCAGAGAACTCAGCAATTAGTAACTTCAAAATTCAATCTTTATTTTTGAAACTATTCTTTCCTTATAATAGCACACTTCATCTGCAGTAATCTTATTCCCCTGTTTTTAGTAACTGGAACACACATTTATGGCAAAAACTTCCTAATTATAACCAAGGAAGTAACTACTCCTAAGTGATACATTTTTTATGTAAACAATGGGCATCTGAAATGCCAGGGGCCTCTGTGTAAGTGAAATTTATGGAAGAGCATTTTCAATATGCTCTTTCTAATTGATCCCCAAATTATGATAATCTACTTGAGAATCTATGTAAAATATTATCTGTCATAAATTTAAAATATTGTGTATTGTTATTAATATGTCTCTGTTAAATTTAAAGTGTCTCTAAAATATTTACCTGCATAAGAAGGATATATATAACAAAATTTTGGAAGAGAAAAATAAAAATATGATAAAATCTAAGGGATTTAGTGTCTGAATCTAGAATATAGAATTACTCATATATTTACATATTTTGAATTGATTAAATACTGCAATTTCTAAACTTATGTGCCAAAGACAATTACAGAAATGTCTACGAATTTGGCATTTATGACTGCATATTTAAAAAAGAGAAATGAAATGTTGAATAACTTAAAATAAAAAATGTTGCAATAATATGTCATACTTAATAACTGACCTGATGGATAAAAAACTATTTTTTATAAGTCTCTTTTAGGGTAAGATTTTCGGTATTGGAAAATTATCATCTAAAATCCCCTTCCAATTTAGATAATAAGAAGCGATCATGATTTTTTATGAAAAAAGTATATTTTAGGTTAATACTAATAATCAAGTGACAATAATACAGAGTTTTCAGGAAACAAATAAGAGGACTTCCAAACACCAAAGTTAAAGAAAAGTTTTACTATTTATGTGAGAAGTTGTGCAATGCAAGTTCTCATTAGAAAAGATTTAATGACACTTGAATGTAGGAACAATATTAAAAACAAGGACAAATGTAGTAAAACAATATTGAAGTGACTTGAGGGGAGAGATGGAAATTAAAGAAAAAATATTTTAAAACAAAGAAGAGATAAAATTTTAAAATAAGATATTTCAATTATGTTTTTATTTTAGATAGGAATAAGTACGTTCAATGTAGGACCTCAGAAAAGGAAAGGATTTTATATATCAAAGGTATTCTATTTAAATTACATTTTTTTAGTTGAGATAAAATATATTTGTCAGCATGTTGTTCTCAGCCTCACTTAACCCTATTTAAAATTATAGTATATAAAACAATAAGGAAACTAACCTTTAATACAGGCAGCTCTGTTTTTCTAGGAAAGTACATCAGTGTGTGTCTGTGTCTACTCCATCAAATACGGACAAAACTATAAAAATTAGCCAATGGTATTCAATAAACTCTTTAGGAGTTTGCAGTTAATTTTCATGATATTTAATAATGGACACAGATTAAATATAAATGTTATGGGAAAAATAATCAGCCTTTAAAAGTCTGAAGATACATCAAAACACTAAATTAATTAAAATTGCAGATAAATCAATAACAATTACTAAGCACTCAGAAAGTATTTGAGTTATTAAGGAACTGAGCGGCATGGAGACTTGCTTTTGACTTTTGCATAATACATTCCACAAAATTTTCCATCTTGAATTACTTTTACTATAGATATTATTAAAATGAATTAGCATGGAACAATGGAAAAAGTGTGATTACTATTTCATGCTAGGACATATATTTCTGCATGTCAGAATTATGATTTTTGCAGCCACTTAATTATCCTACTTTAGTTTATTAATCCAATTTTTTTCATTTGATTATGATTTTGAGAATTACTTCTCCAATTGAATTTATGCTGCCTAGGTAAAATGTTATTTGAAAATAATGCAATCAGAAAAATTAAGTCTGAAAAAGGAAAGTTGTAAAAGGATACCAGGCAAAGGCATATTTCATATAACTTTCCCTTGATCTTATTAGAAAATCATAGCTTCGATTTTCTTAGTCCATTTTATTTCCTCTGTGTTGTGCAGATATAGATCACACCAAAAATCACCCTTTTTCTGCTGAAAATAGAAATGTTGTACCCCATAAAACACATCTGTTCCATTTTACTATAGTGAATTCATTGATATGTTGATTTTCTGTGCTGAAAACAGACAGGCAATGATAGAAAATCAAATTGAATCTTAAAATTCTAGAAAAGTCCTTTTAAGACCAATAAATAGACTATTGAAAAAAATAATTAAATACACAAATCTACTGGCAGTAGTGAAAAGTAACCCTATGTGAATTACCAGTTCCATGAAATCATAAAACAAATGAAGTACCATTTAATTTTTGAGGTGGAAGTTCTATATTTTTCCATCAGTTTCTACATATACATATAAAATAAATGCCACATTATTTTATTCAAAAGAAGAATAGAAGCCACTCGACTGAAAGAGTCCATGAATCTAGTAGAAAAGATCACTACATGAGTCAAAGAGAATAGTCTCTTGAATTTCTGCCACACCATCTGCCTTAACTCATTGTAGAAAGAAATCAGAGCCATAAAATCATGTGCTTGAAAAACTCCACAAGGAAAGGGGTCAGCCTACAGATAAAGAAACTTCACAATAATTATTTATTTCCCATACAAAAGTCCTCTAATTTCTGAAGTACACAAAAATTTTATAAATTAAAATTAGAAACTGGAAAAAATATTTTTGCAAATTTAAAAGTGACATTGGCTTAAAGTGTAAGATCCAAATTATCATGCCTGAAAACTGTCTTTAATAAAATATATGAAAATAAATTTTTATATGAATATTTATTTTTGAAGTCTAAAATATGGTGGCTAAATAATTTCTATTATGAGAAATTTTAATAACTTTCATTACTATAAAAGCATATTTACATTTATACTTCTATTCCAGTTAACTGCTTTAGAAATACAAATTATTATAGATTTTCTACAATGGATTTTGTCTACAATCTTTTTTAAGTTACAATACACAGATTTTTATTACAATAACTCCCAGTGCACTATTTTGAAATTCAAATTACAAATCACATTACTCTGTTACTGTTATCAAGAGTAATATTATTGATAGAACAGCTGCAGAGAGGATACTGGCTTTCAAAATATAAATTAATTATTAAAATTTTTATTTCAAAAACAAAAATATGGTCTAATGCCATTTTTGGTACCAAATATAAGCTGCCAAATGTCACCATATTAAATTTGCAAAGTGCATAAGACTGAAGACTACTAAAGGGGAACGCATTGAAAATAAATAAATAAATAAATAAATAAATAAATAAATAAATAAATAACCAGATCAATGGAAAAATGTAACTGTGGCAATGCTCACTATTTCCTGAACAATAGATGATACACTACTGAGAACAAAATGAATTATTTGCATAAGTAGTTTGAGGATGAAATACACTAAGCCCACATAATATTACTGAACATTGTAGAAGCTGCATTTTCCCTAATATATCATCTTCATAATAATCTCATTCCTAAGGGTTTTTTCAAGTTAATGCATCAAATATTATATTCTACTTATTCAAAAGTAAGCCTGTTAATACAGTTGGTAGATAAATATCCTAACAAGGTTAATTAAGGTACTAATAACAAACAAATTGCATATGGAAATGAAATTCAATTGATGAAGAGCCTAATTACAACTGAAAGTTTTCTGCAGTGTTTTGTGGTACTGCTTAGCATGTCCAACTGCTAAAGCACTTTATTGAACCAAAATATCGCATCTGTTACATGTTACCTTTTAAATGTCATAATATTCTTTATTCTAAATATCATATTATAAAAATGAGCTAACTTTAATATTCTAATTTAATTATAATCACATTACTGCCTCAGCAAGAGAATGACTATTTTGCCTACTGAAATTACCATTTCTAAGTGATAAAAACATTTTTTCTATCACAAAATGCAATCATGTATACCAAGATCATTTTACACATCAAAAGAGGTAGAGGTATTCATTAAATATACCTTGATAAGGAGCACTAAATCCACGATATCGATGATTGCTGTCTGTTACAAAATGCAGTCTGAGCCAGTTTTTGTTGCTGATAATTGGTGGTGGTATATTCATTCCAGATAACCTGAATTATGAAAAACAACAACAAAAATTTAAAAAGCTTTTCAGCAGTAAATATTTTCCCTGAAATGGGACCAAAAACATATCTAACTGTGTACCATATTCATGACTTGCATTGTGAGCTATTTAAGCACAAATGAAATAGTTATTTTATGCATAGGTCAGCCAGTCATAGAATAGTGCAATTCCAATTAAATACTGTTCTAACCAGGTTGTATATATTAATAAAAATCAACCATAAAATCACAGATGTGTATGATTTTTTATTCACCTACATTGATTTGCTACACTGATATTATTATTTATTACATGATAATTATAAACATAATAGATATTGAGCTGATGGTGCTAGTCACTGTGCTCCCCATGTATGTATTGATGCAAGATAGTCACAAAATAGTAAGACTTCAAAGAAATTGACATCTATTGATATATTTATAGTGTTGTTTCCAGAGATAATACAGTTATTTTCTTATACTCCTTACTATTCACCAAATATAATTTTACTATTTCACACTGGATGGCAAATTTCACAATTTCTTTTCATAGAACAAGCAGTGTGTTTATGTAATTTGATAATACTATAAATTTTCATGATTAGCTTTCATTATAATATACAATACAATAATGTGTTATAACCATGCGTACAGGCAGAAAGCAGATTGTATATATCCAAACAGATATATTTGGATATATGTTTAGTCTTTATATATTGTTCACAAAGATACCACTTTATAATATCCTCAAAACAAGTATCTTAAAGCAAAATTTTGAAACTATGTCTCCAGATATTTATTATAATCAATATATGAAATAACTCTTGCTTTATAATCTTTTGAAGATTTCCAGGGAAGCAGTTTTTCTGACTTCTCTCAACAAAAATATACCACTCTCATATTTCCACCATATTTTAAGTTGAGTTGTGTGATATAAAGCCAAGTTGAAAGATTTTCAAAAACCAGATTACTATATAGTGAAAAAGAGTTTTTGACTAAGGTTTCTTCATAACCAATATATGATATGTTCTTACTATTCTTTCAAGCTCATATTTTTCTTCTTCAAAGGCAAAACAGACAGCTCATGTATTAGTTTGGGGATGAGGGTGTCAGGAGGGATTGCAGTTCTTCTCTCACTGCTTGGTAGTCAGGCATGCTAAGGGAAGAGTAGGGAGAGGATGGAAAATCTGTGAATCATTGGTCAGATGTATGGAAGGTGATGCAAGAACTCTCTATTCAACACCCTTCCCTTTATCTCTGAAAATCCACCTTTCTTAGGATGTTTGGGAGCTAGCCACCACTTTTAGTAGATGACCACCTGTGCACTGAAATGTAAACTCATCTCTATTATATCACCGTGCTCACTGGCGTATAGAATGTTTACTTCCAATATGAGTAACTTGGGCTCTATCCCTACTTTTCTCCTTTTTATTCTTGCTTTGAATGCATTTTTTAACCATTTCCTTATAAATCCCCTATTTTCTCTTTTTCATAAGGGTGTTTCTGTGTATTTATCCAGATGGTTGATTTTTTTTCTACCTGAGTTTAGTAAATGAAAATATAAAATACAACTGTAGAATTTCAGACTCGAGTTTTGAAATATGATTTCTTTACTTTCAGAAAACATACAGGTTATGTTTACTTGTGTTTGCTTATTGGCTTGGTTCAAATAGTTATTCAGTGAAAAAAACTTGGATTTGCTTCAATTATATTTTCAATAGAGTAGCATAGTCAATGCCAGATTTTTATTTACAATGTGGTTCTGTTCAATTCCCTGATACAAAGAGCATAAATATCTGTTAGGAAAGTTTAAATTATTTTTGACATGCTGCACACATTTCTAAATGTCATGAGACTACAATACATGGATGATGATAATACACTGAAGCACAGAATTTGGAGAGAGACTCATTAAATACCCAGTGATAGAAGTAACTCTGCAGGGGCTTTAAAAAATGCGAGAAAGGAAAAAAAAGATGAACAATAAAATGGATAAACTTTCCATCTTTTGCAGGGAGATCAAAGGCAATTTCAGTAAAAGAGTATAGCTAAGGCATGTAATAACTGCTATGCAACTGTCGTTTGCAACTTGAATTCAGTTTCATGAATCTAGGAGAGTGGAACTGAAGAAAGTGGAGTTGCAGAAGCAAGAGGCAGAATGTGTATGGGGCGGAGCAAATAATGGCAGTTTAACCGAGGTGGAACTACAGGATATTCCTGACAACCTCGACGTCTCAGTAAATAAAGGAAAACCTTTCCAAGCCAAGAAATGGGACCAGAAAGCACTTTGCACCACAGCATCCCTCTGCCACCAGAGAAGAGATGTACAGTCATTGATTATAGAGGAGTAACATTGGTTTTGCACATTGTAGTAATTTCATTTTGCTCATTATTTAAACAATCTGCAGAATATGACTTGGTTAATGGTTTATGGAACAACTTTGTAAGTGAATCTACCATATCTCTGCCCCATATTTCACATGGTATCAAAAGTAGTACTGGGAAATGGGGGGTTGAGACTATATGCCACATGGAAAGAATCCACTAAACTAATTAATTAAATATTACTTTCTTAAATACAAAAAGACATATTTCTAAAATATAACTCATTGTTATTCCAAATCACTATGGTCGTTTGAGAGTAATCAAATGTGGGGTCATCCTAGTATAAAGTCAGTGGGAATCATCTTTTAATGGCCATCATCAATAACTCAGAAAACAACAAATGCTGGAGAGGATATAGGGAAGGAAAAGGGAAAGCTTCTACACTGTTGGTGGGAGTGTAACCTATACAACCTCTATGGAAAACAGTTTGGCGATTCCCAAAACATCTAAAAATCGACCTTCCATACAACCTTGCAATCCCCTTTCTGGGAATATACCCAGAGGAACTCAAATCACTCTATGAAAAAGATACCTGGACATGTATGTTTATTGCAGCATTGTTCACAATAGCAAAAACATGGAACCAACCGTGTTGCCCATAGAAAGAGGACTGGATTTTTAAAAAATGTGGTACATATACACAATGGAATATTATGCAGGCATAAAAAAGGTCAAAATTATTAACTTCACAGCAACTTGGATGGGTTTAAAGGTTACAATACTGATCTATTACAGAAACAAAGAACGAGTATCACATGCTCTGACTTGTGAGCAATCCTTGAACAATTATCATAATACTATAAGAAAAGGATTAGCAGTAGCATGAAACTGTTGGGGTGTTAGGGGTGGGATCAGGCAGTAGTGGGAATCTGCGGGGGAGTGGAGGGCCACACCTCATCAACAAGGGCACCTGCATAATGAACATTTGTATAGCTAACCCTGAATTGTGCCCCACATCTTTAAAATAAAAAATTTAAAAAATATGTATAGAATTTAAAGAATAATAATAATAAGGAGATTGTGTGCATTTGTTCAATGATTATTTCCTGAACATTAACTGCATGACAAACACTAATACTAAAGATTATAAATATATTAGTACGAAAGACAAAGACTATGGTTGAGGTACATATCTTCTGTATATAATATGTTGAGAATTTTAATAATGAAGAGATATTAAATTTTCTCAATGATTTCTGTTTCTACTAAAATAATCATATGATTTTTGTCCTTTTTTCAGTTGATGTGACATACCATGTTTATTTATTATTTGTGGATGTCAAATTGTGCATGCATCCCTGGAATTAATTTCACTTTGTCACAGAAAATAATATTTTAATGTGCTGCTGAATTTAATGTGTTAGTATTTTGTTGAGAAATTTTACATCTATACTCATCTGTCATATTGTCCTATAGTTTTCTTTTTTGTCATCATGCCCTTGCCTGGGTTTTGGTACCAGGCTAATATTTGCCTAGTAGAATGAATGTAAAAGTATTAATTTTTCTTCAGTTTTTCTGGAATAATTTGAGAAAAATTGGTATTGCTCTTCAAATGTTTGTTGAATTCAGCAGTGAATTCTTCAGGTCTGGGTTTTTCTTAGATGAGATAATTTTTGTTACTTTTTCAATTTCCTCACTAATTATTGGCCTGTTCAAATTTTCGATTTTTTAATAGAATTTTCATTTCTATTCATTATTGATTTTCTTGTCAATATTGATAGGTTGTATGTTCCTCTGAGGTTATCAATTTGTTGATGTATATAGTTCATAAGTTTTATGATCTTTTAGTATCTGTGCTATCAGTGGTTATGTCTGCCTGTTTATCTCTGATTTTTTGTCTTTCTTTTTTCTTAGTCTAGCTAAAGGTTTGTTGATTTTGTTTACCTTTTTCAAATAAACAGTTTTGTATTGTTGATTGCGTATTTTCTTAGTTCCTATTTTATTAAATCTACTCTAATCTTTTTTTTTTTGAAAGCAGAATTTATTGAGAGGACAGAAAATCTCCCACAGTGAAAGGGTACCTGAAAGGGTTGCCCTCCGCTCTAATCTTTATAATTTATTTTCTTCTACCAATTTTGTGTTTAGTTTGTTCTTGTTTTCTAATTCTTTGAGGTACAATATTGAGTGTTAGAAATTTCCTCTTTCTTGATGCAAGGCTATAAACCTCTCTGAGAATTATATTAGCTGTATCCTGAATGGTACGTTGTGCTTCCATTCTCATTTGTCTCAATTTTAAAAAAATTTACCTTTTAATTTCATCTTGACCCATTGGTTATCCAGGAACAAGTTGTATAATTTACCTGTATTTGTAAATTTGCTGTGGTTCTTCCTACTAATAATGTCTAGTTTCATAACACTGTGGTCAGAAAAGAGACTTAATATTATCTTTATCTTCATAAAATTTTTAAGACCTGTTTTGTTGTCTGACATATGGTCTGTCCTAATATATGACCTGTCCTGGAAAAATCTTTCATATGTGAATGAGAACAATTGTCTTTTTATAAATGTTACTGGAACAATTGGACAAACATAATCAAAGCAATTAACAACCTAAATTTCTTCACACCTTATGCTAAAATTAGCTCAAAATTGTTCATGAATATAATTGTAAAACCATAAATAACTTAGAAAAACATATCACAGAAAATCTTTCTGATCTTAAGCTAACTGAAGAGTTTCAAAATTGAACCCAAAACATTCTTCATAACAGAAAAAAATGATAAATTGCACTTTCATCAAAATTAAGCACTTTTGCTTTGCAGAAGAGCCTGAATAAGATGAAATGACAAACTACAAAATGTGAAACATTTATATAC
Source organism: Carlito syrichta (assembly GCF_000164805.1). Classification (NCBI taxonomy): domain Eukaryota; kingdom Metazoa; phylum Chordata; class Mammalia; order Primates; family Tarsiidae; genus Carlito; species Carlito syrichta. The sequence continues at coordinate 307,529 of NW_007259445.1, forward strand.
CACATAGCTGACAAAGGTCTTATATTCAGAGCATATAGGGAGTTCTCAAAGTAAAATTTTGAAGGAAACTATTCAGAAAATGAGCAGAGGACCTGAATAGTCATTTTACAAAAGAGGATATACAGATAGCAAATAGGCATACGAATAGATATTATTTGGGAAAAGCAAATAAAATCCCAGTGAGATATCATGATACACCTATCAGAATGACTAAAAAAAATTGTAGTGACTATGTCAAATGTGAGGAAGCAGAAAAACTGGATCATTCAAGTATGGCTGGTGGAAGCATAAAATGATAAATTCACACTGGAAAAGAGTTTCACGGTCTTTTATAATACTAAAATTGCACTTACTATACAACCTAGATATTATACTGTTGAGTATCGACTATCCAAGAGGAATAAGAAAATCTTGTATTGACACAAAAACCTGAAAATGAATCTTCAAAGCAGTTTGAATCACAATACCCCCAAACTTGAAAGAAACCAAGCTCTACAACAGGTGAACAGTTCAACAAACTGTAGTATAAACATATAAAATACTACTCAGCATTAAAATGGAACAAGCAATCAATATACACAGCTTGGATAAATCTCAAGGAAATCATGTGTGAAAAAAATTATGAGCAAAATATTATCCAGTCTCAAAGTTACATATTGTGTAAGTCCATTCATATAACATTCTTGGAATGAAAAAAAATTAAAGAGATGTACAACAGAATAGTGATTAGTAGGTGTTGTAGTGGGGAAGGTTAGGTGGGACATAGCTGTAGTTATAAAAGGTAACTTAAGGGATTCTTGTGACGGAACTGATACCTTGACTATAGTGATAGTTATAGGAATTCATACTTGTGATAAAATGCACAGAACTAAATCCACTTTTGTATACTCACAATGTCAGCAAATTAATGAAATCTGAATAAATGCAGTAGATTGTGACTGTATCAATGCTAGTTTCCTTATTGTAATATAGTGCCACAGATTTGCTGCCCTTGGTAGCATACTACTCCAAGCATATTCATTTTTCTTAATTACAGAAAATACAAACTATGTGGTATAAAATATAACAAAGAATAAATTTTTATTATGGTGAGTTGCTGTGAAATAGATGTATATTGCAAATATTTCCATTTTACTGATAAGAAAACTATCATAAATTTCATTCCTGCCATTTGCAATTTACAGTGACATAATCCAGTGTGTATTAACATTTATTTTATTTATATGGTATCTAGCAGTTTAAGTACTAAGCTTATAATCAGATATCAGGAAGCTTGAAATCACTTATCTGCGGTCTTTAATTTAACTACTTTAAGATATATTTAATATATCTTTTGTTCTTTATATTATGTATTTGTTTTTCTTTTTAAGATTATCCTTATCAAGATTGGACCCTTTCAAAAAAATTCCTGATAAATGTTATTTCCCTTTTTATTTTCCTATGTTAGTTTTATTCATTTTTTTTCTTTCTTTCAATCTATTTTACAAGCATATTTTGGTTTAAGGTTATCTCAAGTCCCAGTATCTTATACTACATTGAATATTTTATCATGTAATCATAATTTTATTTGAGAATATTAACAAATATATTAGAATTTCTTTGGCGATATAGCTATACATATTGTCTGCTGTCTTTAATTTTAATTGTGCATCAGTATCTATATAATCCCTAAACTACAAGATCTCAAGTTATCTTTGTTTAAGACATCAGGTAAGGATCAGAAAATTGATTTATTAATCAGGGCAAAAATAAAGCAAAATAAAACAAAAGATGAAAATCATGTTTGTTAATTTCCCAGCAAAATCTTCAAGCACACTGAGGGAGGATTTTGAAGATAAGGTAGTATAGGAATTATTCAGAGTTGTGGAAAAACAATCAAAGTGAAATGTTGTGGCATCATGTTACCCACAGGACCTACGCAAGTTGATTTCCACCCCATAAAAAATTGGGGATACCTGTGAACAATGAGAGCTAGTGCCTGGGACTGTTCTAGGGACAAAGTCAGTTCCATTTATGGCTAAGACTAAAAAGGAAGTCAAAAAGCAAGGGAGTATGCAGAGAATAAGCCATAGCAGGGCAGTTGAAAATGGACTAGGGACAAGAGAACAACTGGCACAGGTCAGGTGTCGGCATACTGTTTAAAGATATCAAAGACGAAAGACTGTCTAGTAACAGTAGAAGAAAACTATAGTCTGAACATATTTGTAATAGAACATTTAAAGTTAAACATATTCATAAAGATAGTATAAAAATCATCACAAAAATACAAATAATGCTTACACTGAGGCATTTTTTTCTTAAGCTAAATTATTCATTGAATAATTGTCAAATGTCTTTTACATATTAAGCACTCTTGCTGGGGATATATAAATGAACAAAACATATATAGTGCCAGCTTCTTCATTCTAGAGAGAAAAAATCGTGTAACAATGTTTGTTTACTAAGGTTACCAACAAAAATGGAAATTGATGCCTAACAAAGTAGAAGAGTGTAAAGGTACTGGGGAATTAAGGGTGAACCGTCTCCCAAATTCTTCCACCTCCCCTTTGTGAGGGGAATATATTGTGACAAGGTGAGTGTATGCTTCCTGCCAGCTCCAGAAAGTGTCCAGCAAAAGTGCTCATATAGTTCTGCTCTTGTGACAGGAAGGGGAGCTATTTGCTGGGAGTTCTTGCAAGAAATACAATTCAGGGGAAAAAAAGAATTCAGGGAGTGAGGAGGAAGGCATAATATAGAATCCCTCCTTCACAACATGCATCAGTCTCTGGATATCCCCCTACAAATAGGTTTCCAAATTGACAAAATTTATAATGCATATAGTCAGAAAATTCATGTTTTTACTTTGGAGATGTTTCCATTTTATCTTTTTTGTCAATTTTAAAGTTAATAACTATTAACCTGAAAAATTGGGAATGGGTTCTCCTCTGCTGTGTTGTATTTCAGCACACATACCATTTTGTTCCTTGAGAAGTCTCAAATGTATTTTTAAAAATAGAATGTATTTTAAAACTGATTTTCTATGGCATAGTGTTCTATGAAATCCTTTGAGATCGAAATGTTTGCTGACTTAATATCACAGTCAAAATATTTCATGGTATATAGCTCTATGAATTTATTTAAATAAGTAACTACCAGATAACCACCATAGTAAAACAAATTCAAGCGTGTTATATCTGCATTTTTCCTGTCTATCAATTTGAATTAAAGATAATATATGTGTTTATAAATTCAAACATAAGAATTTATATTTATGGTTAGGATTTTATACAAGTTTCTATTTATAATTTTACAAGCCATATAATCAAATTTCAGATTAAAAAATATTCCTTAAGAAGACCCTAATTTAAATGAATTGTTCACTTTTAGAAAAAATTTAAATTATGGTATTAAGTCAGTTTATAAGTTCATGTGAGAGATATATTCACAAAAATAAAACATATACATACTCTTGCACACATACATATGCAGAGTCAAACACTTATCTACACAAAACATTAATTATGGGATTAACCCCTTCAGGACATTGATCACAGTAATTATATTTCTTATGGCCTCCACACAATTAATTTGTGTTTTGTCTTTTGGAAAGAGAAAAGAAAAAAGAAAAGCACATTAGAGTTGCATATGGATGGTAAAAGTGGGGGTGGCTTGGAAATGAAGGATGATGAGAGAACAAAAATCAAATTATGCCTACTTAAATGAAAAATGGGAGACTGGAGAAAATTTGTAAGATAGCAACAAAAATTCAAATAGAGGAAAAAATGATGTATGCCCATTCTCCAAATTGAAAAGCACCAAATAAAATATTTTAGTACCTTCCCTTTAATTGATTCAATAATAAATTTTTCACTCAATATTCTCTTACATATAGCAATTGAGTACTTTATATGTGCTGGACTTGCATTCTTGTTGGGGGAAGAAGAAAATAAATATGAATTAATAAATGTAAAGCATGTCCATGATAAACATGCAAATGAAACAAATGGTGTAAGTAGTAGAGATTGATAGAGTTGTACAGAAAGATCAGAGAAAGGCCTTTCTGATAATGGCCCCATCAGCAGAGTTTTAGAGAGTGAAGACATGAGCCATGTAATTATCTGAGATGTGGTGTATTCATAGAACCTTGAATGGGACTCTGTAGCTGGAGGGGAGTTACGGAGAAACAGTAGTTAGGGATGATGTTGGAAAGATAGCAGTCGGCTAGGTTGTGTAGGACCTTGAAGGGTTATTGTATAGATTTGGAATTATAGTCTTCTCAAGTGGGAAGAAACTGGAAGATTTCTAGGAAAGAAATGTCAGCCCTGATTTGCATATGATAAAGATTGAGTTAATGTGTTGAATAGCATAAGGTTACTGCCAAGGGCATGACCAAGTGGAGGTTACTTGAATAATCACATGATAGTGGCTAATAGAATCCAAGAATAAAGTTGATGGCTGTGGAGGCTGCTTTCTGATTTAATTTTGCTGAAAGTCAATGTAGTTTGTGAGAAAGGAAAGTCAAGAATGATTCTAAATTTTTTTCTCTAAGCAATTAGAGAGATGGAGGGCCCTTAATCCATGTGGAGAAGGCTGTCAGAGAAGATCCAAGGGGAAATAGTGGGAGTCTAGTTTTAGAGATGCTAAATTTGCAGTGTTTAGAATTCTAAGCAGAGATATTTAATATACAACTGGCTGTAAGAGTCGCCAGTACATGCATATGGTATGTACACATGGTATTTAAAGCCACATTTCTAGATAGTCACCAAGATAATGAGTGTAAATAAAGAGATTAAAAAATCACTCTGTTTTGGTCACTCTATCCCCCAGCTCAGTCCCAGAGACTCTATAGAAGAAGAGGTAGAAGAAGAACTTTGAGAAAATTTTCTCTGATAATGGAACGTGTGGGTCCTTCCCTGAATCCCTCTGTGTATTAGGTTGGGCATTCAGGCTTGGGTACGGGAAAATACAAATAGGAAGGGAGATTTAGAATTCTGCTCTCACTTTTCATCCACCCTTGCCATGGAATGTCAATGTGCTGCCCTCATACTGGGGGCAATTCCTCAATTCCTTCTACACCGTACCTTGTTCTTGCTGACCCTTGGTGCAAAAGAGGCTTTGTGAAAATAAGTTAAGAACCACTAGTCTTGGAAAAGGTTTTGCCCACCCTCCATTCCAAATATAAAGGGTTGATAGAGTTTGGTTTAAACTCAGCCTAACTTTGAAGCATATTTTATTATGAATTATTTTTATATTAAGGATATTGAAACTGTTTTATTTCTCTCCATTTTGTTGCTTGCTTTTATTTTGGAAAACATTTATATTATTTCATTGTGATTTTCTAAACTGCACTCATGCTTAAAAAATCTTTTTCTATTCGGAAATTAATCTTCATTTTGTACCAACTACAATATACTTTTGCTTTCATTTTATGCATTCAAATCTCTAATCCATTTGAGATATGTTTTGCTGCAAAGTAAGGGGTGAGATATTGATTGAATTTTTTTCCCGATACAGCTGCTAGTTTTTCAAGTGTCATTTGAAAATACTCTGTTATGGGCAAGATGGCAACGGGGTAACCTGGTCTATGAAACCCTCTGCAAAGGAGAACACAGAGGGTCTCTGGCTCTCTCCCCGGAGGCTGTGGACCACAATGTCAGCAGCCTGCTCTTCACATGGAGCTCGGCCGGTGCCACCGCCACCGCTGGGGCATTGCAGCAGTCTGGACAACCACTGCAGCTGCAGACACAGCAGCCACCGGTGCCGCATGGCCTCCGTGGCTGCCATAGAGAATCGTGCCACCATGCCTGAGGCGATCCATGATTTCAGTCCTTGAAGCCCCTGCAGGAAAGATCTGCTGGGATCGCTGCCACCTCTGCTACCACCGTGATGTCCTGCCGGTTGTGGGTCTCCTCCCACGTGCCCTGAGGCAGGTTCTCATCTCAGGCCTCTACCGGACTCCTATCGGGCTCCACCCCCTCTGGGGCGAGCAGCTGAGATAGCATCACCTGCTGGTGATTCAAGGTAACAACACCAAAACAGGAGAAACAAGCTTGAAAAACAGACACAGGCCAGATTTGAGTGGTGAACGGAGGGTGATCTGAACTGTCCTTCACAGCAGGCCAGAGACAACTGACCCTAACTGCAAACTAATTTACCAGCTAAAAATCAGAACTGGAAGGACATTGGACTTAAATGAAAAGTCCCAGAGTTTGCTCGATTGGTTCTGTTAGTTTAATGACTTAATTCTATTCCTACTGTCTTCTTCCTTTTTTTTCTCTTCTCCTCTTCCTTTTCTTCTCTTTTCTCCTCTCTGTTAACCATATTTTTGTATAAAGGGACAGCACACCAATAAGGGGGTTGGTTAACCTGTATGTTAGCATCATTGTATGTTTTATTTTTTTTTTTTTGTATGGGAGATGGTTAGTCTGTAGCCGTGGTCTATTGTTTTTATCTGTTTCAGTTTAGGTCTCTCTCTACATTTGTTGATACACTTGTCTGTTTCCCCCCTTACTCCTATCTCCACCCGCCTCTTCCCCTCACTGTCTGCTCCATTCTCTTCCCTCTGCTAACCACATTTTATTTCAGGGAGTAAACATACAGCCCCACTGCACGGACACATTCCAAGGCAGTGGGAAGTGGGTTTCAGATTATCCATACACCTGGCAGCGAATACCAGGACCTGCAAATAGATTTTGAATCACAGCTCCCCGCTTAAGTAAATCTCAAAATTGCAAAAAGGGCCACCCCCAACCTACAGTGCAACTCCAGAACTGAACAAAGTAAGAGGACATACATAAAGAATAGGAGATTGAACAAACAGATGTAAAACCAATCCCTCTACCACTGAATAACAGAATTAAAGAAGACGGTGACGTGGAGGGAAGGAAAAAATAGGGAGGGAGAAAAATGCACAGATGAAGAAAAAACAAAAGAAGAATATGTCTCACACAGACCCCTGGGAGATCAGACACTGAGAAAAGAAATTCTGGAACACAAACAATGAAGAGCCCCCAGAATGACTGGCCACATGCAACAAACCCAGACATCAAGACATTAATAGAGAGAATTTTAAAAATTGAGGAGAGACAAGAGGAGAATAGGAAGGAGCTGATATCAGAAATAACAGCAGTAAAGAATACTGTGATGGAAATAAATAACAGACTAATAAGCATGGAAAGCAGAATTAGCCAAGCAGAGGAAAGAATCTCAGAGCTCGAAGATCAAAACACAGAACTAACCCAAACTGTCAAAAGCATAGAAAAGAAGCTCAAAGAGACAGAACAGAACCTTCAAGAGATGAATGATCACTTCAAGAGACTGAACCTAAGAGTAATTGGCCTTCCTGAGGCAGAGAGAGAAACAGAGGCCACACTGGAACAAATATTTCATGAAATCATTCAAGAAAACATCCCTCACCTCATCAAGGCTGAAAAAATTCAAACACAAGATATTCAGAGAACCCCTGCAAGACAACAAATGAGAAAACCAACTCCCAGACATATAATAATTTGCCTAAATAAAGTAGGTATAAAAGAAAAAATCCTAAAGGCTGGAAGAGAAAAAGGTCAGACTACGTACCAGGGAAGACCAATTAGAATAGCAGCAGATTTATCTACAGAAACCCTCCAGGCTAGGAGAGCTTGGAGCCCTATCTTCAAAGTTCTAAAAAATAAACAATTTCAACCGAGAATAACCTACTCAGTCATGCTAAGCTTCATCAGTGAGGGAGAATTGAAATCCTTCCCAGATATCAATCTCTGAGAACCTATGCTGCCACAACACCACCTCTACAAGAAACAAGAAAGTATTGAACACAGAAGAAAAGGAAAAAAGAAAAACAACGTTCTTTACAAGAGTACAGGCAAAAGATTAAAAACACACATGATCTAACTCTAAAACCAAAAGAAAGACAACACACAAACAGGAAGAAAAACAACTCTGTAACAACATTATGATAGGGATCAACTCTCACATTTCAATAATTAGTTTGAATTTGAACAGACTAAATGCACCACTGAAAAGACATAGAATTGCAAAATGGATAAAATATCACCAGGCAACAATCTATTGCCTTCAAGAGACTCACCTCACTGGAAAGGACACTCACAGACTCAAAGTAAGAGGATGGGAAACAAATTTTCAGGCAAATGGAGCACAAAAGAAAGGAGGAGTTGCGATCTTAATCTCAGACAAAATACCCTTTAAGCTATCAAAAATTAAAAAATATACAGAAGGGCACTACATAATGATAAAAGGTTCAATCCATCAACAAGAAATATCCATCCTAAATATATATGCACTGAACATAGGAGCACCAACTTTCATAAAGCAGCTCTTAGGTAAACTAAAAAAAGATATCGACTCCAATACCATCATAACTAGGGACTTTAATACCCCACTCACAACCCTAGACAGATCATCAGAACAAAAATTCAGCAATGAGATCCGAAACCTCAATGTGACTCTTGATCAAATGGACTTAATTGATACCTACAGAATACTCCATCCAAAGACCACAGAATACACATTCTACTCATCACCGCATGGAACGTACTCTAAGATCAACCACATACTTGGCCATAAATCAAGCATAAGCAAATTTAAAAGGACTGATATCTTTCCATGCACCTTCTCGGACCACAGTGGAATAAAAATAAACAGCAAGGTTCCTCCAAAACCTACAAAGACATGGACACTAAACAGCATGATGCTAAACAACTCCTGGGACAATGATGAAATCAAAACAGAGATTAAAAGATACCTGGAAACAAATGAAAAGGAAGAAACATCTTACCAAAATCTCTGGGATGCCATGAAAGTTGTAGTTAAGAAGGGAATTTATATCCCTACAAATGCACATGAAGAAAATGGAAGGATCACAAATTAACAGCCTAAGAAGCCACCTAAAAAAGCTGGAAAAGAAAGACCACAAAAACCCTAATTCCAGCAGAAGAATCCAGATCACCAAAATAAAAACCCAAATCCAGGATGTAGAAGACAAAAAGATAATACAAAAAATCAGTGAAACAAAAAACTGGTTCTTTTAAAGGATAAACAAGATCAATGGTCCCCTAACTAAACTGATCAAGAAAAAGAGAGAAAAAGCCCAAATAAATACAAGCAGAAACACAAAAGATGAAGTCACATCTGATCCTGAAGAAATACAAAAGATCATTAGAGACTACCATGTACACTTGTATGGAAACAAACTTGAAAACCTTTCAGAAATGGAGGACTTTCTGTCAACACACAACCTGCCTAGGTTGAAATAAGAAGAAATTGAGACCCTAAATAGACCAGTAACAATCAAGGAAACTGACTAAATAATAAGAAAACTACCTACACAAAAAAAAAAGCCCGGGACCAGATGGCTTTCCAGCAGAATTCTACAAGACATTTAAGGAGGAGTTTATACCAATCCTACTGAAGGTATTCCAGGTGATTGAGAAAGACGGAACTCTCCCCAAATCATTTTACGAAGCTAAAATCACATTGATACCCAAGCCAGGTAAAGATCCAACAAAGAAAGAGAACTACAGGCCAATATCTTTGATGAACATAGATGCTAAAATTCAAACAAGATCCTAGCAAACCGGTTTCAACCACACATCACAAAAATCATCCATCATGACCAAGTAGGCTTCATCCCTGGGATGCAAGGCTGGTTCAACATTCGTAAAACCATAAATGTAATTAA
>NW_007259445.1:317224-324431 GCF_000164805.1 Carlito syrichta
AAAATGGAACCATTTCCCTTGAAAACTGGAGCAAGACAAGGATGTCCACTCTCACCCCTCCTGTTCATATAGTATTGGAAGTCCTGACTAGAGCAATCAGAGAAGAGAAGGCAATCAGGGGTATCCAAAAAGGAAAAGAGGAAGTAAAGCTATCTCTCTTTGCAGATGACATGATCGTGTACCTTGAAAACCCAAGAGAATCTGTCAAAAACCTCCTTACACTGAAAAAGGACTTTGGCAAAATCTCAGGATATAAATTAAATGTGCAAAAGTCAATTGCATTTCTTTACACCAATAAAAAACAAACATAAACTCAAATAAAAAGCACAATTTCATTCACAATAACCACAAAAAAATGAAATACCTTGGCATCTTCCTAACCAGAAACGTGAAAGACCTTTACAATGAAAACTACAAAACACTGCTCAAAGAAATCAAAGATGACATAAACAAGTGGAAAAATATCCCATGCTCATGGATTGGAAGAATCCACATTGTGAAGATGTCCATCATACCTAAGGCAATCTACAGATTTAATGCAATACTCATCAAATTACCAGCAACATTCTTCTCAGACCTAGAAAAAACAACACAGAATTCATATGGAAACACAAACGACCAAGAATAGCCAGAACAATCCTCAGCAAAAAAAAAAACCCAAAGCAGGTGGTATCACATTACCAGACTTCGAACTTTACTATAAAGCTACAATCATCAGAACAGCTTGGTATTGGTAGAGGAACAGGCATATAGATCAATGGAATAGAATTGAGATTCCAGAAGCAAAACCTCGATTTCTCAACCAACTCATCTTCGACAAAGCCTCCACCACCTACCACTGGGGAGAGGAGAACCTATTCAGTAAATGGTGCTGGGAAAACTGGCTGACCACATGCAGAAGATTGAAACAGGACCCTTATCTATCCCCATACACAAAAATTAACTGTAAATAGATCAGAGACCTAAATGTAAAACCTCAAACCATAAGAACCTTAGAAAATGAAGGACATACCCTCATGGAAATTGGAACTGGCATCCAATTCCTGAACAAAACCTGAAACCCACTGGCCATAAGAGATAAGATAGACAAGTGGGACCTAATTAAACTGACAAGCTTCTGCAAAGCCAAAGAAACTATCAAGAGAGCAGGGAGACAGCCTACAGACTGGGAAGAAGTATTTGCCAACTCCAGGTCTGACAAAGGCTTAACATCTTGAATCTACAAGGAACTCAAAGATGCTGAAAAGAAAAAAAAATCAAACAACTCCATTATAAAATGGGCAAAAGATGCAAATCAAAACCACACTGAGATACCACCTAACTCCAATCAGAATGGCAATTAACAATAACTCAAAAAATAACAGTTGCTGGAGAGGGTTTGGCGAAAAGGGAACACTTCTACACTGTTGGTGGGACCGCAAACTAGTACAACCTCTGTGGAAAACAGTATGGCGATTCCTAAAAACTCTAAATATTGACCTCCCGTATGACCCTGCAATCCCCCTACTGGGAATATACCCTGAAGAACTCAAATCACTCTATAAAAAAGATACCTGCACACGTATGTTTATCACAGCATTGTTCACAATAGCAAGAACCTGGAAGCAACCATGCTGTCCATCAAAAGAGGACTGGATTATAAAAATGTGGTACATATACACTATGGAATACTAAGCAGTCATAAAAAAGAACAAAATCATGAATTTCGCAGCAACTTGGATGGAACTAGAGTCTATAATACCTAGTGATCTCTCACAGAAACAAAGATCTGAGTATCACATGTTCTCACTCATATAGTGGACCTTGAACATCCAGCGTAATACTATAAGAAAACGACTGACAGTGGTGGGAAACTATGGGGTGGAGGGGAAGGGAGATGGGATTAATGGTAGTAAATATGTGTCTGGGGATGGGGAAACACCTCTTATCAACAAGGGTGCCTGAACGAAGCATATTTGTATATCTAACCCTTAACTGTACCCCACAATATTATAATAAAAAATATTGATTTAAAAAAAAGAAAAAGAAAATGCTCTATTCTGCATTGCCTTATGGAGATGTCTGCTTTATCAAACCCAATATTCCAAGATATACTGCCTTTATTTATTGATTTTCTCTATTTTTATATATACCTACAACATCTTAAAAGATTATTGTATCTCTTTGTATTTTTATGTTCATGTTTATGAAAATCTCACTTAATATATTTTTTTAAATATTTGTTGTGTACAGCTTTATTTGTTTTCAAATTTATTGTTGTGTTTTGAAGTTTCCACTAGGAATGCATTTTGCTCATTTTGAAACAACTAACAGCAGGAAACATAGGTAGAGATAGTTAACAACTAGTACAGTAGATTCACAAATTAATTAGAATAGGCTCTGTAACCACCAGGGCAGATACCAGTTGGGCAGGAAAAGTCTCAGACTGATGCTATATCTCTGCAGTTATCTGTATCTTCTTTTGTATCTCTCCGTGAAGTTAAATGGTTTTCCTCATAGTTCCTTTACATGCCCTTTTAGGAAAACTCTTTATTTTACAATTTGTAGAGATTGCTATTTTACCCTCATGTCATCCAACTGCTTGTTCTTTGGTTTAAACTCAGCCTAACTTTCTAATGAATTTTGCTTATTTGCTTTCTAATGAATTTTGCTTATTTGTATTATACCTAGTTTGTTGCCATCTCTTCTTAATTCTAAGTATTTTTAAATCAATTCCCCTGATTCCCTCGATTTATATGTCTTTTCCTTTTAAAAATATTTCAATTTTGCCATTTTTGTTTTATTTATTTATTTATTTATTTATTTAATTTATTTTTTTTTAAGGCCGACTCTTACTCACCCAGGCTGGAGTGCAGTGGTGTTATCATAGCTCACTGCAACTTCTAACTCCTGGGCTCCAGCAATCATTCTGCCTCAGTCTCCCAAATAGCTGGGACTACAGGTGCATCCCACCATGATCAGCTAATTTTTTAAAATGTTTTATTTCTGTTGAGACAAGTTATCATCATGTTGCCCAGGTTTGTCTCTGACTTCTGGTCTCAAGTGATCTTCTCGCTTCAGTGTCCCAAAGTACTGAGATTACAGGTGTGAGCACTGTGCCCGGTATCAATTTCACATTTGAATTCTTTAACCAGAACTTCTAGGACAGTGATAAATATCATACCTTCAAACAGAAATATGAGTGGAGCTGTGAACTTTGCATATAAAAGAAGAAGAAAATTGAATTAATTCTACTGAAGGAAAATATTACAGATCGCTCATAGGCAGTTGTATCTTAATGTGCTGCTCTTAACCTGGACTCTGAGTAAAAGGAGGGCACTTTCTACATTTTTCTTCAATCCAGGAATCTGCATTTACACCTACTTCTAATTTATCATCAAATTTTGTTTACTCATACCTCCTAAATGTTCTCCTTCTAAACAATCAGGATTTAGACAAGGTCTTCAAAATATATAATCAAAGTTATATAACATCCTAACTAGTTTCACTATTGCCAAACAAAATTCACTGCATTTTGTCCTATGTATTTGTTGTCAATATAGTAATCTTTTTAAAAGACTTAAGTTACCACACCAATCTCTTGCTTAAAATCCTTCAGTGGTGCTTAAGTACATACATAATAATCCATCCTTAAGCATAAATATGCAGGGTCTGTATGATAAAATTCATATTGATATCTTAACTATCACTTCTCAATTCCTCCTGCCCTTTCCTTCTTTTTGCTACAATGCATTTCTTACACTTTGATGAAGACATGAACTATATCATAGTTAAATTTTGCACAGGATTTGTCCACTTCCTAAAATGTCTTTTGTATTTCTTCTCTATTTTGCAGTAGCTTGTTTGTTTTTTTTTTCGTTGTTGTTTTTTTTTAGAGACTTAAGATCATAGCAGGGAAATGTTTCCAGAAGTCCTCTTCAGAGCTCCCACAATATCCTCAGTAGTTTTTAATCATAAAATTTATCGCAATGTATATGGAACTTTAGAGTAGGAAATTACATACCCCTTCTCTTCCACACTTTTCAGGACTTGCCTGATGGAATTATTCTCAAAAAAAACTGTTTTGCCTCTAAATACAATTCTTTATAACTTATATTACAAAACTTGAGGTCAAGCAAGAACAGGAATATGCTAGAAGTCTGAACAACAACAACAAAAAAGCTAAACAGATGTTCAAGTACAACCATCTTTCTTTTTAGTAATTCTGTCTGTAAAAATTTAGAAGCAACAAAGGAAATAGCTATTCTAGCCTTAACTTGGAGCAAAAATGAAGACTTTTTTGAGGCTAAAACTATAATATAACATTAGACAAATATAATTGTTCAAGTGCAGAGATGAGAATTCCCAAGAAAGAAACCCAGTGTATTCAGTCAAGTATCCTAGAATTTAAAAAATCAGAAATGTCAAAGTTAAAATACAAGTTGAATTCTATAATAACATAAATTCACTATGCCTATCCTAAATTCTCTTCATCTAGATCAATGGTTTTTCAAATCAATAAAATTTATTTAGTGTTCATTATAGACTATATACTAAAAATACAAAGATAAAAGAAGAATACTTCCACAAATAAGTTATGATAGAAAAGATGAAGAAAGAGAGAAATTAATAGTTGAGACTGATATTTCAATGTATTCTGATATTCTGACTTTGGAAGATAGAAGTTTTATAAGCACAAAAGAGAGCAAAAAAATCATATCCTGAATAGAAAATATGAGAGAGCAAAACGTGTTTTCCTTCACTTTTATAACTTTAATTTTTAATAAGATTTTAACCTCCCTCTAAAGGAGTATTACCCTCTTCTGCGTCCAGCGCAGTCCTTAATATGTAGTAGATATTCGACAAATTCTGTTGAATAAATACATGAATGAGTTTTAAACTTTTTTTTTCTTTTTGACCCTACTACCTTCCACAGACTAGACTCATGGTACACAGCTTAACCTTTGATAGATTTAGTGCAAATATAATTGTACAATATGCGGTAAACTAACTTTTCTCTACAAGTCATTAAAATACCAAAAGTTCAAAGTGACTTTCTTCAAATAAAGTTTAGTGGATTCTTGAATGTCTTACTGAGTACAAAATAAAATGCTGGAGTCAAAGTGCTTAGGAATTGGCATGGAACTGTGACTACATCAACATAAATGTGGCCTGAGTCATCAAAGTTTAAAACTCACTATTTGCACCACCCCATCAGTCTTTTAACTCATCTACACTTCTCCAGTGTCTCCCCCAAATACTCCTTGCATTTTATTCTTCTGGACTTTTGTTCATGCTGTTGTATCTTCTGCCTGGAAGAATAAAGTGTACAGAATTTTGTCTGCAGATATTGAAATTGGGAGCCGTTGTCATAACTTTGTAAGTGTTGAAGAACTGCCCAACTGGTTGGCCAACTGCTGCTTATCCTTGAAAATCCAGCTCAAATGTAACTTTTCTATGAGATGTGTTCCATCTTGATCCCATACTGCCTCTATTATATACGCATTGATCTCAAAATCACCTATTTCTTTTTTTTTTTGAGTTGGGGTCTCACTGTCGCCCAGACTGGAGTGCAGTGGCTGCTCCCGGCCAGCACAGCCTCAACCTGCCGGGCTCCAGCGATCCTGCCGCCTCAGCCTTCCAAGTAGCCGGAACTACAGGCGCGCGCTACCACGCCCGGCTGATTTTTTTTTTTTTTTTAATTGTAGAGATGAGGTCTCGCCTGCCCAGGCGGGTCTCGAACCCGCGGGCTCAGGCAATCCACTCACCTCAGCCTCCCAAAGGCGCGGGATTACAAGCTGAGCCACCAAGCCTGACTCACCTAAGTATTTCTTTACATGTCTTACTATTATTCCTTAAATATAGAGAACTAAAGTTCAATACACAGAATGCTAGCACTCTCTAAATCATTGTTGAATAGAGAGTCTAAAAAAGAACCACTTATGACTGTGAGATCAATCATCTTCTGGTGCTTGTTTAAATGTCTGCCACAACACCATACTACAGTTATCCAGATTCATACTTGCAAAGAGAAGTTACTCAGACCTTCCTGACACAGCTCTTTTCATAGTTGTACAATTTTGAAAAATTTTACTCATCTCAACCAAAACGTCTCTCATTATTGCCTATCTTTTTGTTCTAACATAAACTCTGGGATTATTTCGAATAAATCAAACTCTTCTTCTAAATATATGCCTATAAATATGTAAAAGCAGCTGGTATATATGCCACAAAAGTCTAATTTACTCTAGTTTATAATTGATAAATTAAATTCATTGATCCCATTCTTCTAATTCAAACCAAATAAATTTAAGCAAGTGTACTAAATAAAGCAATTATAAATTGACTAATCTTAAAAATGTATATGTTAAACCATGAGGACTTCTTCTAGCACCTGAATAAAACTAGATACTGGGAAGTGGAGTGTGGTTAAAGGAACACATACATACTCCTGTTAATATGGAAAACTGCACCTATTTCCTCATCTTCCTCATACTAAAATTCAACTTAATTGAGCATCATCAGCAGGAAACTCTGACCACACATTTGCTTTCAGTTAAAAAAAAAATACACACACACACACACACACACACACACACACACACACACACACACACTATATGGAAGAGTACAAATTCTAAATATTAAGTTCTCACTGCAAGTCCTGAAAATAATTATTTTCATAAGACAAGTTATATGTTTTCACAGACTTTTCTTGGTTTTAGAACAAAACATCTGGACAATTTGTTAATGATTATTCATATTTTTGCCTGCCTTTAAATGGTTGAATGAATTTACTTGCAGTGTTTTATAAACAGACAAACCTTTTCTTAAAGTAACCCCAAGAAAGACATCCCGAAACATTCATTCATCAGCACATTTGGTCTGTCGGTACCATCTCTCTGGAAAGCTCTTCCACCAAACATTCTCATTGCTCACTCAGCTGCTTCCTTTAAACGTCTGTGCAGCTCTAACTGCCACCGATCAGTCTAACCCTGAGGACACAATATGTGACCTGAGGTCTATGGGGGAAAGGCACCAACCCCACACGGAGTAGCGGCCATAGGGTGGCGGAAAACCTGAAGAAAGGCATCATGAACTTCGCAGCAACCTGGATGTACTTAGAGTCTGTAACATTGAGTGATCTTTCAAAGAAACAAAAACTGAGTATCACTTGTCCTTACTCATAAGTGGACCTTGAACAACTACGGTAATACTATAAGAAAAG
>NW_007259445.1:324577-340645 GCF_000164805.1 Carlito syrichta
CAGTCTGGGCGACAGAGTGAGACTCCAACTCAAAAAACAAACAAACAAACAAAAACCTCTTAGAGGAAAAAAAGTCCTATTTGTGCCCAAAGTGTGAAGATGGCCTCACCGAAGTTGCAGCCTACTTCCCCCTCAGGATATCCCACCCATTGTCATCCTGGAAAGTTTTCTTGAGACCAGGGTCTTCTGAGAGGAATGAAAGACCTCCCTACTCCCCACTGTCTTGGTTTTTTTTGTTTGTTTGTTTGAACTCTGAGTCAAGCACAAGGAACCCCCCCATTAATGCTGCAGGATGCTGCTGTCGATTGGCTGGCATCCTTGTCAATTCTCTCCGTCCGCTTCGCTGGCTTTGCTAACTCACACGCCCTTGCGTTTGATTGGCTTATGTCTGGATAAGCCCCGCCCACAGTCTAAGGAGGCAGATTTAAAGAGCAGTCAGGGATCTGCGTATTTACTGATCCCAGAAAGAGGTTCACCAGGGAGTCTGGGCCTTGGTCCCGCTAAAGGGGCGAGCAGGGCGAGTTTACCCTGAAAGTCTATGAATCTCAGGGCTTGATTGCGCGCGGTTCTTCTCCAGTTCTCACGTTTTATAGGTGAAACCAAGGCTCACGAAGGGTCTGTAGCAGGTCTGTGGTAGGCAGATGGGACGTCAGGCTGAGCAGGGCGGAGAGAGCACCTTGTGTCAAGACTTAATTCAGCGTCTCTACCTGGCTTTTGAGCTCAGGAGTGAGACATCCATATAAGGCTGCTGGAGATAAGCAGAAAAAGCACAGCAAAAGCCTTGGTCTCCAGGAAGAAGACAAAGTTCTGGGTGACCTAAGGGAGGCTGGACACACACTCAGAGAGCCGGCCCCAGCTGGATGACTGACCCCTTTACCCTACCCTATTGTTATCCCATCAGCACTTATCACCTTCTAATATTTACCTTATGTGTATTTAATTACTTATTTATTTACTTATTTATGGTAGTGGTGATCTAGCGCTCTCTCTCACCTAAAATACAAGCCTCCCAAGGCAGGGATTGTGTCTATTTTTTTCCACTGGTATATCCTCAAAATATAGAACAGTTCTGGCACAGAGAATGTGATTAAAAACTATTTTGGAATAAATCAGTTTTAGTATATTTTTGTTAGTTTGTATAAAAGTCCAGAACAAAAGTGTTAATTGACTCTAGATAACCAATGTAAACCACATAGACAGTATATTACTTTTTAAATATACAGTATATTACTTTTTAAATTACAATCAGGATTTTGTTCTCTGTTAATTTATTATGATGAAAACTTAAAATGGGCAAATCAATCCCATAGTTTTATTTTCATTAAATTGCCTTAACTGGAAACAATTGAAAGGAAAAATGCAAGCATCTTGTGCTGTCAAAATAAATATCTTAGAAATTAAAAAAAATTATTTGTAGTTATTTCAGGAATTATGATTTATTTTTCTGAAACTTCACAAGTTCTTAAAAATAGGGTTCCAGACAGTTACACAATTGTAGAACATATTATTACTACTAATTTCTCAGTGGTGTGCGTTTGATTCTATGAATAATTAGCAGAGGTCTAAGTATGTATTACATGTATCTTGGAAGGAATAATCACATGTTACAAAACCCGTAACTGATGCAATGTTGTTTCAGAATACTTCCATAACTTTCTTTGAAACTAGGTCTGTATATTATAAAGTTTTCTCTTGTTTTATATTCATGTTTATCTAGTGTACCAAAGAAGAAAGACTACCTAAGGAAATAAAGCAAATCTGAAATAGCAGGCAATTTGGGATCATGTACAAAATAGTTTGATGCTACTGCAATTCATACTGGCCAGAAAAAGTAGTACAAAATAAATACATATGACTTTTCTATGGATACTACATTTTACAGTCCACAGAATTTATGTTTTTGTCAGTTATATTAAAGTCCTTTAAAAGCAGCAATTTATAACTGTGTAATGAAAAAACATTTTCTGAATGATTACCCTATATTAATAATGAAGATAATTTAATATCAATATCTATATACATCTTAAAGTTTTGTATGAAGTTTTAAAACACATTATTTCAATTATTCTTTTAAATGATTTTATATGTCAGGTAGATTCATTGGACCTGCATTATCTTTGTGATACAGTATTAAGATGACAGCAGAAAAATTAAAAACATGATAGATTTGTCAGTGTTCTTCTTCCTTGTCCTATGTGTACTTTCATTTTTTACTTTCTGTCAGCAAACTAAAGACATATGAATATGTAATTATATAAAGTTGAATTAATGATTTTCAAGCTCTGCAAGTCTGATGGTCTTCTTTATCCAAATTTTTGAACTGTACTCTAAGAACCAGTAAGTATATAGAATTTAATGATTTATAATTCTCTGATAGAAGTCATGTACAGTGTAGCTTTTGTACATGTCTAAACTCTCCAAAAGTATCACAGACATCTGAGAGGAGGAAGCAAAATGCCAGGGAAGCTGTATTCCTGACATCTCTGCCTACTAAGTTGCACTCTGATTTTCTGTGTTCTAGTAAAAGTGTTCAAGATTTCTAGTATGTCAATTGTGCTAACATTAATAATGAGTCAACACTGCTCCATACAGAATTGACCTTTACATAATGTTGGCAGACCAACTGACAAGAATGATTTTTTTTTAAGAACAGGAAACATACAAACACAGCACAGAGAAAACAAAAACAGACCAATAAATATGAAGATCTCCTAAATAAAAAGAACAAGCTATATTCTATGGTACATTTACTTGTGTTTTTATGTTAACATTTTCAATTGTATAAAGCTTTTTAAATAAGCCAGATTTACACTAGCACATTTTTAAAAATGAACTTCGGAAATAATGTAAAACTTTAAGGTTGTTTCTGGTTATAATCCACATAAACTATGACTAAGAGAACATTTTCAGAGATTACATGAGTGTATCATATATTCATACCCATATGATATAATAGTATATATGATTCAGAAAGGATTACAACATTTCACATTTCAGAATGTGTCATATGGTGTCCAACATTACAGCAAATTTCATCATCTTATAGAAGACTCTCATTGGCCAAAATGACATTCCCATGAGAGGGTTTGTTTCTCAGAAAGTAGATATAATCTTTGGAGGAAATATAAAACAATGTCGCTTAATTTAGAAAATTACCTTCAATTTTAATGCAAATAAAATAATTTAGAATAGATATTTAAAATATAAGATTTCTAAATTGAGTCAAGACAAGTCTTACACATCTTAGAAAGCATAGAACTGAGTAATGTATATATACCTGTCTTGAATGACTGCATTTAATATAATATGTATGCATCTTTATACATATATATAATACATGAGAGGAACAGGAATAATAAAAGAATGAAAGAAAGAAATATTGATTTATTTTGTAAACTTTTAAACCTATAAAATTTCACATGTGCAGATATATTGTTGAAAATATTTGTATTCTACACTACACATTCAGTTACCTACAGAAATAAATTATGTATGGTTGGTGATCTGATTTATAACCTTGACAACACATTTCAGAAGCAATGTAACAGAAACAAAAAGACTGCCACATCTTAAATAAGAAAATAGCATTAAGGAATTTGCCAATGATTCCAGTAATGTAAAAATCACACATGTCAAAACCAGAATAAGTTTATATCAAGCTTTGGAGAGTAGTGGTGACAATCAAAGAATAGAAACATTTTAAAAACATATATTTGTACATATCTATGCATTCATTTTAAGCTTATAAAATCTGAGAGAGTATTTTCAGCTTCATAGCTTATGCCCAGAAGTGATTGCTTTCTGAATGTGTTTGTCTAAGGGGCAATTGTTTAAATAAATATGCATGAAGTCATTTTAAAATATAAATTTTAAGCATGTGAACCAATCTAAGCATCTCATACAAAGTAAATACTTTATATATAGATCAGTGATTACCTATTATTTCAACTATATAAATTGGGTATTTAATTATGTATTCTCATTTTTTAGCAATTTAAATTTCTATAAGAGTGAAGTTTCCAGATCTAGCAACAGTGATGTAACATTTGGTGGGAGAAGGGAAGTGAGAAAGGGGGTGGTGTGAATTGGGATTACTTCCAAATTGTCATCTTCCAATTTCATTTTAGCAATTTAGCAAAAATTCAACATTAAAAGTGAAAAAAATAACAAACTTCAACAATATACTAAAAATGTGGTAATTCTTTTAAAGCTGACATTTTTCTAAGTAAATGCTGTGTTTCTGTTTTACCTTGAAAAGCATGCTGTTGTTGACATTAACCTGGAAGTCTACTCTAAGAGTCATTTCATTCCACCTACTGCTTCTAGTGAGAATAGCACATAATCTGGATAGACAAATTATTGTCTATTATAATTTCCAAATGAGGTGATTTTTTAGCCAAATTTGCTGACATCTCCAAATGAATACTTTAGATATCTGTCAAAGTATATACACATTTCATGTATCTCCATTGTGCTAAGAATAAAGGTCTTCAATAGAAATATTGTATTATTTTCTCATGCTAAAAAATAAGCTAAATGAATATTTTCCTGAAAATCTCTATTCGTAAATTCCTAAATTTGACTTTCTCTTTGAATCTTCTTCAACTCAACTTTATACACAAAATAGGTTTATACATAGAATTTGTAAACAGATGTTTACTGATCATCTACAATGTAAATACATATTTGAAAAATTTTAAGGTCTATAATACATTACATTTAGCAAAACAATGCTGCATTTTTTTATAAAGACCCTACCAATCACTTTGGTCACTCAACTGTATTATAATTTTCTGAAGGTCAGGTCTTCATTTGCAATTCATCGCATTGCTTACAGCATGAGCACATAACAGGTGCTCAGTAAATGTGTGCTGAATTGCATTAAATATCAACACCTAAACTTCAAGAAAAAACCATAACTTTTTTCTTTTAAGGAAAAGAGCAGATGTGACAAGATGATATGTCAATAACAAACTATGGAAAGTGGGGATGTTTTCAGGATTTCCCTATAAACTTACCTTCACTTTTTACCTTATGATAAATTTGGAGATCTGTTTTTAGTCACTCATCAAATTTTAATTATACAGATTAATCGAGTTTGGATATTTTTACTCTGAAAGTATTTTCACACATCTAGCAAAATTTTAATAAACACTAATTTACAATACAATGTAGCTATATATTTCATAGACAACCAAGTAAAGATTTAAAAATATATTCTATATGAGTTTTAGAGTACTATCTTTCCTTCCGCAATAGATGGGGATTCAATTACCTGTTAATCTTCATTTCTGTAAAATTCTACCTAAAAGAGCACTGTAAAGATATTTTAGCTGCCCAAGCTAAATTAGGGATCACATATTGTATTGGAATAAGAAAATAAGATTTTCCTCTAGTCTACTTTTCAACTATAAAAACTTACATCTTCTTATTGAAAAATAAGAATTAAGTATCTGTAAGTAAAGGATATATTCAAAGAAATTTAGTTAATCTTTTTTTAAAAAGTAATTTTCCAAATATGCTTACTGTTCAATAAGAAAACTGAAAATGCTATTAGTTAAGGTAATTGCATTCCAGTGATTTATGTTATTGTTTCACATTTGTGTTACGACATAACCCATAGAAATTAGAGCACGTAGATATAACAGAAAGAAAATTCTGATGTGAGATCAACATTCTCCCCTTATCCTTATATAATTTTCAGTAATCACTTGATTGCATGTCTTGCTGAATCATGTTATTTGTTGTTAATACTATGTTTCAACTAATTTTTAAATTAAGTGACATTTCTGATAATGTATCAATAAAACAGACTTTATTTTCTCACCAATTTAACAACTAATGCCACTAAATAGGCTTCTATTTTTCCTCACTGCTGCCTTGGCCCACTAGCCACAGTAAAATAGGATGTTACTCCAAGTCCTTCTTTAGAAAAAGAAATGAAAAAGGAACTTGAAAGCAAAAAATGGACATACCTTCCTTTGTCCTTTTGCTATTGTTCTTTTGTTCTTTCTAATGGCAGGAAGCCTACAAACATGTATCTGGTAGACATCACCAGATTGCATTCTTATTTTTTTTTAAATTTCAGTCTCATCCTTTTTAAAATTATATAATTTAATAAATAATAAATTCTTGTTACAAAACATATTCTAATAAATAGCATGTGGAGTTAAATACCTAAGCCCTCATCAACTTACTGACCTTTGATCCATGAGATCAAAAACCTTCCTGTACCCCACTCTAGAGGTAATAATTACTATTAATTTTATATATATTTGAATAGACTTATTTTATGAATTTATTTATGCATGTACATATGGAAACTGATTTGTAATTTTTTACAAGATTTTAAAGTAATTCACGTAAATGAGTTATTGCTGTATGCATTGTCTTATAGGGTGTCTCCTTTATATTACAATGCATATAGTAGAACTTGACACATAAGTATATGTACAATTAACTGCTGACTATGTAGTATTTCATGGAATCAATGTATCTGGGTTTATTTATATATATCTGTTTAAACAAACGTGATTTTTCTCTAGCAAAATCTATTTCTGTATTCTCTTCTATGATCTTAGTCCAACAGCTTCATAATGGCCTGAAAGGCTATATGTGATTCAGTTGTTGCCTAGTTATTCAATTTTATTTCTTATCAATCAATCCAACAACGCTTAAACTATATGGAGACCTTTAGTTCAGTATTCTTATGACATTTTACATTGCTCACATGTCTCTTCATTCTTTTTTTGTCTGGTTTAGATCTCATGATTCAATTATATAATCACTCCCTAGAAAACATTCTCATTTCTCTTGTCCTCTTTCCTGCTATTCAGCAAAAATTCTGATCTTATTCACAGCAAAATTTCTGTCTACTTCATACCTGGACTCTTACTATTAAATATTTTGAGAGAAAAATCACATTATGAGATATCTGACTTATTCCACTTGATGACCACAAACATATTGACACTAAACACCACTCATTTCTCTAATGAGTATACTTACCAATTCTTCAATACATTTAGTTAAGAAATGCAGACAATCACATGGAAATTCCATCAGGTTTCTGCCAGGAAATCTACCACCCACTTGCATCTGTATTTCTATAACTTGCCTTGTTTTCTGTAGCAATCAAAAAGTGTCCATATACTCATTAAAACTAGTTCTCTATTTATGTTTGTCTATTCTTTGCTTGTGCAATTATTCCTACCCTTTTTCTCCAGTGTCATCAGTTATTCGCTTTTATTTGGTCATTCACCATACCATTAAAACATATTCTAATCCCTCTTATCTTTTAAATAATCTCAACTTTGTGTTTTCCTCTAGCAAATGCCCATTCATTTGTTTCTTCCCTTTAATTTGCTATTTCTGGAAAGAACTTCCTGCACACACTTTGTCTAACTTTTCCTTCTCAACCCATTCCTCAGAAATTTTATTCATTCCACTTAAATGGTTTTAATGAATGTCATGACTCTTGAGCTTGATCATGCTTTATCCTGGAACATTGTCCCTCAGATATTGGCATAGATTCCCTCTCTCTTTTCTCTCATCACGTATTCTGTGAGAACTTCTCTGACTGCTACACGTAAAATGTCATCTCCTTCCTGTATTGCTTGTCCCCTTTCCCTATTTTATTTTCTTAATCTTATCACTACATAGTATATTTTACTTTGTTTATTATCTCTCACACCAAACATAGTGCAAATTTTGTTCAACACTTCATTATTATCTCCTACAACAATTCCTTCCCCCAAGAGGTCAACACATTGAACTGCAACTTTGCCAACCTCCTTTCTCTTTCTAATACCATTCAATCCCTCAGCAGCATCAACACAATTTGCCCTGTCTCCTTTGAGAAACATTTCATGGAATCTTACCATTCCACATTGTCTGGATTTCCTTCTGTACCATTAACATCTCGCATTTAATGCAATTTTATAACTTCTTCCATTATAAAATGTTTGAGACCATTGCCTTGTGATTTAGCCATGGGCAACCTTCTTTTCTAAGCGTGTACTCTTTATCCAAGTGAACTCACCAAATCCCCAGGATTTAAACATAATCTATATTTGGAGGACTCTCATGTCTATAACTGTGATCTTAAAATTTCCCTTGAGTTTTACCCTTGTGTAGAATTTTGATGTAAACTATCTGTTAAAATCATTTTCTACATCCTGGTTTACTACAAAAACAGATAAAACATTAGAACAAAAGGAATAACATAATTTATCTTTTAAGTTTCAAATTCAGAGTATGGCTTTGTAAAATGCATAGCTTTTTAAAATTATCAATATTAAAAGGGCTATAAAGGGGAATAAGTAGCTTTTTCAGGGGCAGCAGAAATATAGCTGTCCCTAGATCCTCACCTCTCCACAGGAAAGACAAGAAATTTGAAAGTGTTATTTGCCAAATGAGGAGTACTCAAATAATTGCTCTTTCAGTTTGAAGATGAGCCTTATCAAATACAAAACAAAGACTGGCAAATCACAGAATTTTTAAAAAAATAAAATAGTGCTTACCTTGGTTGATAACTATACATGGGACTACATTGCAATATACACATCTTAAATTTAAAAAAACCTAACTAGAAGTTACTCAAACATTTTGTTTTTCCTATAATAGGATCATTAAAAAAAAGTCAGCTATTTTTACCTATTAAGCAGAATATTCTAATGATTTGAAAGGAGGTTTTCTTTTAATAGAATATACTGTTATTCATAAGAGAAAAAAATTGGTATAAAAATGTTTTCATTCTAACATTAAAATTCCATAGAAAATTCACATCAGTAAGTAGAAAACTTCTTTAAAATAAATTTCATTATTATTATCAAGAAAGTTTTTGAGAATCATGATCTAATCTATTTGATTTTATTATTTTTAAATTAGTGACTTATTTTCTTCCATATACTAGCCAGTCTCTAACATCAAATATTGTGATTGCATTAGAATGTGTCCTGATCTTTAAATATTTCCACCTAAAATTAAATGGAATTTCTGTGTCTTAGATAAAGTTTGAATATTATATTTGTATTGCTTTTTTTCTAAAATATTAAAATATGTATTAGTCCCTGAGCTTTTTTTCTTTCAAAACAAGGAATAAAAGTGCGTATAATCTGGGAAAACACAGAAAGAGTTGGAAATACAGCCCTTGGGCTAAGTTCAATTTTATCTGACATTGACATATGATATGGAGTAAGTCACTTCACTTATTCATATTTCAATTCCTATTTAAAAGCATGCATAATAAAAATAATACACTTAAAGATGCTAAGCGGCTAAAAAAATAACATGGGAGTATTTATATTGCACTTTTATAGCCAAATGTTCCCTCAGGTGCTGTTTCTATTTTAATTAAAACTATTTCATAAATCTAAAGAAGAAGCTTCCCTAGTGATACCTTTAACCTGATATTTTCTCATAGCTTCTCTTATTATAAAATGCTGAACAGGCCATTATATTTTTGCACTATGGTTGGTTTTTATTCTAAAAAATTTAATGTTACTCACTAAACAAGTAGTCCCACATAATCAAAAGCATATATATTCTTGAAATAGTATAGACTCAACAAAAGAACTATATTATTCTTGATTAATAAATAACAATTCACATTATAGTCAGCATGGTGCTATAACCATCTGGAAATTAGCAAATGTATTCAATAAATTACATAAGGTAACATTAATGCTTTAAAACTCAAAGGACAAAGTCTACTCATGTCTCCCCACAGACATTTGCAATGGTCAAAATCTAAACAGTTTAGAAATTGACGTTAAAAACATATACACATGTTCATCACTCTAGGCATTTCTATGCAACCTGGATGATTTCATTTTGTGTAAGTTAGAGTATACATTCCCATCACTGCATAAAACAAAGCCTATTGGACTTCTCTTTTGAGACATTAATCTAGCACCTAGGCAAATGGAAGAGTAAGGAACGAACTGTCTCTGGACCCTTGGCCTTCATTTGGAATGGTTGGTTTATATCGCCCTGATAGCAACTGCTCTTCAATTATTACATCTTACTTCCCTGGTTCCCAGTCCACCCATTCCCCCCTCCTCATTACTTTTTAGATACTGTCTTTAATGCAGAACAAAAAAAATGTTAACACATAAATCAGATACAATTTTCCATGCCAATATTTTCATGAACTACTTATTCACTAAAAGAAAACTACTCTTTAAAACTATTTAAAGTTGCTTTGTTTCATCATAAATTCTAAAAGAGGCCAAAATGTTGAAAAGAATCTGAGACTGTAAATGTATGTAAGATGCAGATATTACTTGGTAATTAATTTGAGCTTCAGAACCATGGATCACTTTGGACATATCAGTTGTTCTTAAGAAAGTTTGATCTATTGGTAACAAAAAAGAAAGGAAGGCAGGGATCGAGAGAAGGGGCTGCCACCCTTGCTTCTTGCTCCATTGGAAACAGCCCTGGGAATTTTCTGTTTGAACCACAGAAGATCAGAAGCAGCCAGAGAATTTGCTGAAGACAGAGGCAAGTGTAACACTTTTTGCTTTTAATATGATATGCAAGTTAATTAAGGACGATTAACCTAGCAGTAGGACTAAAGACTTTAAGGCCTTGTTTTGATGCCAAGGTTTATGTGGGACTCTGTGGAGATGCAGGTCCCTTAGCCAAAATACTATAAACCTGAGATCGCTTACTTGGTAACAAAACACAATTAACTGTAGAAATAAAAATAATAATACTTCTTTCTTTTTTTATTCCTCCCTTAAAACTTTTGCTTTTAAACCATAGTAATCATATATTTCATTAGAAGTATTCTATACTATAAAGAAATGTCATTAAGTTGTATGTATTTGTTTTCAAGAGAAAAGTAGCTACAAAAGAAAAGAAAACTGTATCAAAGATCAGCTGTGTCAAGATTGCAGAAATGATGCGTCTTTCGATACACCAACAGTCAAAACTCAATTAAAAATCAGAGGAAAGCACAGCACTCTACCCTTTCCCACAAATTAAATGAGATTTGGAAAATAATATATAAAATTTATCCATATGCTATAACAAGAATAATAATAATTCCTATACTTGCCAATATCAATAATACCACTGAAAAAATGGTCTATACTCATCTCTATGTCATGTCTACACAATCCTCGACTCAATTCAGCGTGATTGATGTTAAGTAGTTGTGCTTCACTGAGATCTAGTTGGATTATTAATTTTACAAACAACTTGGAGATTTTTGATCATCATGTTCCTTGAACTCACAGCAATTGACTCCTTGGAACACACTACCATCTCTTTTCTTCTGTGGAGTTGTAACTATTACTTCTTCCATCTCGGTGGCTACTCCTTCTCAGATTCTTCAAGGTCCCATATTTCTCTCCTTTGTGGTGCTGCTTGGAACTTTACTCTCACAGTTTGTAAAGTATCCTCTACCTGAAAAATCTCAGCTTCATGATAGGGTTCTGCTATAATAGAAATTAAACTTCAACTTTAGTGTCAAATAGACTGTACTAAGATTCTGGAGGAGTCACTGTTCAGAGGAACAAAAAAAATCATTCGATAAATGAATAAAAACATAGAGCGAATTTGAGTCAGGAAGTTCAGGCCTGCATGCAGATCTAGGAGTCTGAGCTGGACAACTGAGTAGAGAAAAGGAAATATGAGACTGAGAGAAAAAAATATAAATATATTTTTCCTGTGTTTTGGAATTGATGGAAAGAACGCATGGAATTAGCTATTCACGTGTTTCAAATAAACTTGTGTCATTAAGTTGTTTTGCTTTATAGATGGTTTAGATCCTCAAATGTTTTTGATATTTCTTGTGGTAAGTCTAGGACTTAAACCTTTATGTATGTCTTACAGGAGAAACACACTTATTTAGTGTTGTTGGGACATGCACATTACAGGATAATCAAAAAAAGTTAAAACAGTCATTAAAACAACAAATAAATAATTTAAATATTGTATTTTATCTTTAAAATGTAAACGTGCACTCATTCACCAATCTTCTGATACAGATCCAAGAACTTTTCTTCAAACATCTAAAATTGCAATTGCAAATACTTCATTATGTCATCATTTTATATAACCTGTGATGCACAGTTTATTTTCATTTCAAGTTCCTTACAGTTGAATAGGTACTAAAGATGCCAGTTTAAAAATCTTAGTTTTAAAATTATTCTCTTATTTTCTATTGTTATTTCTACTACTTTTCGATTATTTTATTTTATTTTTATTTTTTCAGACAGGGTCTTACTCAGTCACCCCAGTTGGAATACAGTGGTGCAATCACAGTTCACTGCAACCTTGACCCCCTGTGCTCAAGGGATCCTCTTGAGTAGCTGGGACTAAAGGCATGTGCCACCTTGCCTAGCTAATTTATTACAATATTTTGTAAAGATGGAGCCTTGCTGTATTGCCCAGGCTTGTCTCAAAC
Organism: Carlito syrichta; assembly: GCF_000164805.1. Taxonomy (NCBI): domain Eukaryota; kingdom Metazoa; phylum Chordata; class Mammalia; order Primates; family Tarsiidae; genus Carlito; species Carlito syrichta. Next base: position 336,993 of record NW_007259445.1, read on the forward strand.
CTCTAGGCTCAAGCAATCTGCTTTGGCCTTCCAAAGTTCTGGGATTATAGGCATGAGCCACCCATATGCCCAGGCCGTATTATTTTCTACTTTTAATTTTTTTTATTATTGGCTTCCTATCTTTAAAGTTATCTTGGCCATATCTAAACCATATGTATTTTCAGTAATTCCTCCTTATTAAGTTTTCCCAAAGCATTCAAATTCACTTATGCACATTTTTTAAAATTTTATTTTAAAGATGTGGAGTACAATTTAAGATTAGGTACATAAGAGGTCATAATACAGGTGAAGATTTGGTCTCCCATTGATCCTCACTTTGCCTAGATTAGGATAACATCCTTATGGATGTTATGTGCCGCCTCTCCCCCGACAGTGTCCCACTACTGTCAATCCCTTTCTTGTAGTGTTATGATAAATGTTCAGGGTCTGCTTATGATGTACAAACAATTTTCATTGCTTATTCATTTCATTACATATAATGAATATATATTTAGATATATTTAACATATATATACATCAAATTCTAACAGGCATAAAAAGTTTGTATTAATCACAACCGAATCTAGGTAAGCATGAAATTGAACTGCAGGAAACAAGATTATTCAGACGATTTATAAAGTAATCTAATAACAAAAATAAATTTATTGTGCTAAAGCAATAGTTCAGTATATTTTATCAAAAATATGGAAAATATTTGTTGATCTAGAAGATTGATTTGATAGAGGATTAATGAAAAGCAGCTTTTATTCTGTCTGATTTCTACAGTTGACATTGTTGGTTTCTACAACAAATAAATATAAATGGGGAAGAAAGAGTAAGTATCAAGAAGTTAAATAGGCCTAGAACTATGTCCTATTTCCAATTCTTCTAGGTATCATGAAAATTAACAGATTGGCAAATGAACCACATCATTAAAATATTGCATATTTACATTATATTCAAATATGCTTTTTAAACAAAAATTTGAGTATGATGAAAAACCAAAGCCATTTGTTTTGTCTTTTCTTAAACCACATATTTTATTGACTAATTATTTAAGCTGTTCAACACTAAGTAATAGGTAGAACCTATGATCTGGGAATATGTTTTGCAAAACTATATACACATTATCATTTAATTAATCTGAAACCACACAAAGTATTTTCTGTGTTTGTGGGCATTTATTGTGTAAATATGAAAGGAGTTACACTTTATTACAGATAAAATGATTCTGATTACAGTTTTGTTCACCCAATTTACAAGTAAAAACTAAGTTGCATAAAAATTTGACTGTTTACATAAACTTTTTTCCTTTTAAAAAATGTTTCCAGGAAGAAAAATGTTATTCAAATTTTTCAATCAGTTTTCCCTACAAACATTTTGCTTTTGATGTTTTCCTTCATTTCACCTGTAAAGAATCTAGCTAGAAAAATAAGTAAAATAAAACCAAACTACATAGGCTATAGTGATTCAACTGAGATTAGCATTCAGGTTTCCTGATATGCTTTCAATTTGCACAAGAAGGATAGAACATTTTGCCTTCTCCCATAATATTTTCTATCAAACTAATATGGAGTCACTTCTGTGTCAGTAAATTATTTATTCAAAGCACATCTTTACTTCATGGATATTCACTTGGAGCCTATATTGATTTAAAATAGTTATTACATTTTATACTAAAAATAGCATGTTCAATTTTTAATATTAAACTTATTTACCGTATTATCAGGTTTATACTTAATTTGCTGATGAAATAGCAACTCAATCCATTTCAAGCTCACTACTTATACACTTGGTTTCCTTTGAAAATTAAAACCCTGACCTAAAAAACAAGCACGCTGTTCAGGGACACCATCGTATAAGTTTAGTTGTTAGCCACCCGCTGTTCTCAATAAATCAGTCTGCAAACTACTGATCCATGTCACAGTATTTTCCCCTCTCTATTTGTTGGAAACATGTGCCTACAAATCAAACATTGCTCCATTCAGTTTGTTAAGCTGAAGTACAATTTATGCTGATAGATATTTAAAATAAATCTCAGTAAATGTAAGATCATAATAATTATGATTTGTAAGAGGTATACTAATAGATGGTATAGTGCTATTAAATTTAACTATACATTGAAGGACTTGACTAAAATTAATTGCTTAAAGGATATTACTTATTATAAGTACAATGACAGAGGCTTATTATATTAGTGTATTTTAAAATCATTTCAATAGTTTTATATTATACTATTTGCTTTGTGTTTATCCTCAGACATTGTCAAGTAGCTTATGCAATTATCCGGAATTAAAAATGAATTTATGAATACAACTATTATGTATTAATAAGGACCCATTTTGTTCATTTCACTAAAAATAAATATGAATTTTTTTCTATGTTTACTATCTAATTTACTTAACATGTTCACAAAGCAAGCAACCCATGAGGGAATAAGAAAAATAAATAGGTTGTGCAAAATTTGTGATTCTTTGAAAGAACGTATTTCTTTATAATTGATTTGAATTTCACTTCACTCTCCAAAAGTATTTGAGATTACTGACAAAAATAAAAATAATACAACAGGAAAAATTAAGCTATCAAGAAAATGAATAAAGGAGGATTAATGGGAGAGCAAGATCAAGCCACCCAGTAGTTAGCTGAACCCTCCTGCTACTGGCTTGAGAGCTGATCCTGCACACCTCTTTGTAACTCCATGTTCAGTAATAGCAGGTTAGTAGTTTTGTTGGCCATGAAATTAAACATGCTACAAATTAGTACTTTGGTTTCTTATCGTTTTGGGAGACAGAATTTAGCAACACGTTAGCAAACTCATTCCACCTCAGCAAATATCTCCTAGAAAATACTCTATTATCAGCTGTTATATAGACAAAATGTTGCTTAATGTGACAAACTTATGTACCATAGATCAGCACCAAAATAAATTTAGCTAGACTAATTTTAAGGCAGAACAATTTGATGCTGTTAATTAAGCATCCATGGAACAATTATTTTTAAGTTATATGATTTGCCAGTATATCCTACATAAAATAGCGAAAAATGTACAACTATATAACTATGATATTGCTGGTAATCTAGAGTTTTTATAAATAAGTTAGGTAGGTATTAGCAAGTATATAACAAATACAGTGCTTGCTTAGATTTTACTAAGCCATTTTCTTTCACAATTAAAAAGTTGCTGAATAAATTGTTTGTTGGGATCACCCTTAGGTTACGACAGTAAACCGTGATATGAGTCCAGAGAAGATGCATTTGGCTATTTTAGGTTCCAAGTAGGCTATTTCAGATAATTAAAGTCCAAATAAGAGACAAAGGATGGAAACAAAAGCACCTTGCTTGCTAAAAAAAAATATTACCTTGTCTTTAAAAATGCCATTTCTTCAGGCTGGGCTCAATGGTTCAACCTGTAATCCCAGAACTTTGGGAGGCCAAAGCAAGTCAATTATTGCCTGAGCCCATGGGTTCAATATCAACCCCGTGCAACTTGGTAAGACCTCGTCTCTACAATAAATAAAAAATTAGCCAGGCATGGTAGCACATGCCTGCAGTTCCAGTTACTTGGAAAGCTGAGGCGGAAGGATCACAGGAGCCCAGTAGGTGCACTCTAGGGTGGCTATGAGTGTTCCACTGGACTCCAGCCTGAGCGACGGAGTGAGACTCCAACTAAAAAA
>NW_007259445.1:340665-343347 GCF_000164805.1 Carlito syrichta
AAAAAAAAAAAAAAAAAAAAAAATGTCATTATTCTGATTCTCTTTTAGGCTATTAATGAAGGTCATGAGACATTACAGTATGAGTAGCTGAAGTTATAAATTAACTTCACAAAACTGAGAGTCAGTAATATCATGTGAGGAATGTATATGATTAGTACTGATATATTTTATTACAGTTGTATGTTCTAATATACTCACGTATTATTGCTATATTTTGTAGTATTTGTTTTATTTTTTCTATATGTATATACTATATTATATATGGATATGCATGATTCATAAATGTATAAACAAACAAATAGCAGAGTATGCTGAAAGTTTTTATTTCCTGATAAGTTCGCAAAGTAAATATTTGGATACCTTCATTCTTGCTCTTGTCTCAAGGTCAAAGACCCAGGAAAAAAACAGGAAAAAAAAAAAAAGGAAATAAAGTCAATCATATTGTTCTGTATATTGTGCTATAGATCAGTAGATTAATAATTAGAGGGGAAAAGTACTTTTAAATATAAGGTCTAGGGCACAACTATAGTTTGTTATGGAGTATAACAGGAATAGATGGGGAAAACGTGAAGGTAGACCACTTGAGTAAAAATAGAATAAAGAAAGAACAGAATGTCACATAAGGGTAACGATCCTAAACCAGGGGAAGTGAGGACAAGTTAATGGCCCAAACTTCCCTGCACGTATGTTAAAGTAAAGGAAAAATAAAAAGGAAAAGAATAGATGAAATGGATGATGTAAAAGGTGATTTGTTTGGTCAATCAGAAAAAGAACATTTTAGAGTGAGAGAAATTTTTCATGACATTTATTTAATTTCTGCCTTTTAAATTAACTGTGCCTTTGATGGCCACTTTCAGTAAATCAGAGAAGAATCTACGGTGTACCTCATTTGGGCTAGTATTTCTACTGTAAATCTGAGAAACCAAGCCTCACAAATATCAATCATACATACCATATGTGAAGATAAAACAGAATCTGTCCTTATTCCTGATTCTAATTTACAAAACAAATTTGTAGTATAAGAAAAAAAATCTGTCGGAAAAATCATGGAATATCTCTGGAGAAAGTTGAGGTAGAAATAATCAGAGATACCTCATTTGTTCAAATTTTCAGACAAGATGAGATTAAGAAAAATGTTACTTGTGATGCTGTAATTACCATTCCATAATACGCTAGGTCAAGACTAGGGTGGGAATAAATCTATTTTGTTCATTTCTAAAGGAACAAAGCATGAATTTGGGATAATTAATGTTAAGAACCACATCCTGAAGGAACATTTTGAGATTCTTCTGGTAATCCAAGATTAATGTTTGTTGCCTTATAAAATGGCAAGTAAAGAAAAATAATATTACAATATTTTCTGTCTTCTTGTGCTTCAAAAGTTTACATGGGGAAGCAAGAGGTATGGAAAAATGGTGAAGTGGAAATTTTAAGTTTCCTTGTATACTAACATTCTACTACAACTAGGACTTCCCAGGAATGATCCAGTCTGAGTGGGAATCACTACCTTTACTCCAAAATAAAATTCTAAATTTCTAGCATATTGCTATCTCTGGTAAACCCATTCTTGTTTATTCATGACAAGATCGTGAAGTAGAATACACTCCCTTAAAATCATGCAGATAAGAAAGGTGGTCCAAAGTAGAAACAGAAGTGCATATTTTAGCTTAGACACTGAATGTTTCTTTTACAGTGTTCATTTAAATCAAGTAGAAAAATTCAATGACATTCAGTTGAAAATTTCAATGAAATTCAACAAAACTATTGATAGGTTAACTAAGCTGTTTACAGACATATGACTAATAATTGATAAAGCAGGGCCTGAACCTTCAGGGCCCAGGGCCGTCAGCTTCCAAAATTCCAACACTTAAGACTGTTACTCTATGTTTTTCTCTGAACTCTTGATCAGAAAGTTCAACATTGCTGCAGGACTTCCCAAAGTCTAACAAACTTTTTCTCCTATTACATGACAAGCTATTTTCATAGATTATTCTAAACTTAATCTATCTGATTCTATGGATTTCATGTATTTCTCTTCTGTTGAAATTGTATTTATTTATGTAAATATATAGTTATATGATTCATACATTTACATTTATTAGTATTTAATGATATTTAAATTTATACATGTATATTTATATATATTTACATATTTTATTTCTGAATAGATACATGAATAAATGAATATCCAGGATCATGTCTGGCTTCATTTGTCGGTGATACTTAATGTAAAAGTTAAATATATTTGCCAGATTGGGCCATTTTAAGATGTTTTATTTAAGTTCAGTTATCGATAAATTAGTAAAGATTTTTCATACAGAATTAAGCTTAAGTTCACTAGTTCATTGCACTGTAAACTATGTTTATGCTACAGTGCAATACTTTGGTTTTAGTGCAAGAAACAAACACTAACTCCATTAAAAACATTTTATAAACCGGGCCTGGTGGCTCAGCCTGTAATCCCGCGCCTTTGGTAGTCTGAGGTGAGTGGATTGCCTGAGCCCGCGGGTTCGAGACCCGCCTGGGCAGGCAAGACCTCATCTCTACAATAAATCAAAAAAAATTAGCCAGGCGTGGTAGCGCGCGCCTTAGTTCCAGCTATATGGAAGGTTGAGGCGGAAGGATCGCCGGAGCCCGGCAGGTGGAGGCTGCGGTGGCCGGGAGCGGCCACTGCACTCCAGT
>NW_007259445.1:343623-378068 GCF_000164805.1 Carlito syrichta
TGGGGGGGGGGGGCGGAGGATCATCAGGCATTAGAGTCTTATAAGGAGTATGCAACCTACGTGCTTCTCATGCACAATTCATTATAGGGTTCAAGTACTTACCTACGAGAATCTAATGCCACGGCTGATCTAACAGGAGGCGGGGCTCCACTTGTCTGCCTCTCACCTCCTGCTGTGTGGCTCAGCTCCTAACAGGCCAGGGACCAGTATTAGCTTACGCCCCAGGGTTTGGGACCCCTGGTTTAAAGCTTGAAATACATAAAATGAATCTTTGTTTTATTTTTTGAGTTGGAGTCTCACTCTGTCGCCCAGACTGGAGGGCAGTGGCCGCTCCCGGCCACCGCAGCCTCGACCTGCTGGGCTCCGGCGATCCTTCCGCCTCAGCCTTCCAAGTTGCTGGAACTACAGGCGAGCGCTACCTCGCCCAGCTGATTTTTTTGACTTATTGTAGAGATGAGGTCTCGCCAATTTTCCCAGGCGGGTCTCAAACCCGCGGGCTCAGACAATTCACTCACCTCGGCCTCCCAAAGCGCGGGATTACAGGCTGAGCCACTGAGCCCGACCTTAAAATGAATCTTAATTGAATGCATTATTAGCACAGTTCCAGTCCAACAGGAAGCTGAAGTATTTAAGTTGACAGAAACTTTTATAACAGAAAGAAACACTAAAAAATCTTCTTTATTTTCCTGCTTTTCCAAAATATTTGTTCAAAAATGTCTTTTTTTTTTTCTTATATGTTCAGCACCAGGAAAAGAGGTGCTAGTTGATCCATGGTGTGCTTAGGGTTTGAATGGGTTAATATGACTTTTTAACTTGAAGATAATAAATAGCCTAAGTAAATCTCCCATAACACTATCCTGAAATCACCAGGGCTACATTCTGCTTCAATGGTTTAAATGTGCCCTGGTGGTTTTAAACATAATTGCACTTCTCTGGACACCTAATTGACTACAAGGGACTGACTTAGGTACTTTGAATAAAATTTCATTACTTTAATTATTGTTCAGTGAGGTGTTCCAGTGTTTTAAAACAAACTGTTCATGGGAAATCTTGTTTCGAGAGAAAAAAATGGTATCTAAAGTAAGCTTTTTAAAAAAAATCCCAACTTTATAAAAGAATGAGTTGAAATTTTGGAGTTAATTTTCAATAAAATAATATTTATTAATAAGGCATATTTTGTGAATCCTAATGTGAATCCTTAATGTCAAAAAATTTTCAGTTATCCAAATTTAACAGCTAAAATGTACTGAGGATTCAAATAGGGCCTATACTAAATTCTTCTTTATATAACTTCATATTCTCATGAGGTGGCATTAATATACTCATTTTTAGAGATGAAGAAATTGAATTATAGAAAATATAAGTAAATTGTCCAAGCCCACGATGCTATAAAGTGTCGCAACTGGGTTTAAAAGCAAGGCTATTTGGCTCCAGTAGTTTTTAACCGTGATGTTATTATTAAAACAACCAAGACCAAAATATCAATAATTGCAATGACAACTCCACTTCCTGCTTGCTACGTGGGACACACTTTGCTAAACATATTTTATAAACTATCTCTTCTAATCAGTAAAGGGGACTTTCTTTTATCCACCTTTTTACTTGGTCCTTAGAGGAGATATCACATCCCATTACACTTTGTGTTAGTTTGTAGGGCTACTTTAATAAAGTAACACTAATTGGGTGACTTAAACAACTGAAATTTATTTTCTCACAATTGTCCAAGATAGGACTCTAAGATCAAGGTCAGTGGGGTTGATTCTTTCAGTGGGCTGTGAAGAAGAATCTGTTCCACACCTCTCATTTACCTTCCAGTGGTTTGCTGGCAATCTCTGAAGTTCCTTGTCAAGTAAACGCAGCACTCTGATCACCTCTTATAAGTACTCAGTCATATCGGATTAGGGTTTACCCTCTTGACTTCACTTTAACTTGATTATCTGCAAAGAGTCCATTCCTAAATAAGATCATGTTCACAGCAACTTGGGTTAGGACTTGGACACAAGAATTTTGGGAGAATACAATTCAACCCATAATTTACTTCTTGTACTCACTGAGTTCTTCATTATATAACTGCATATTCCTATAAGTTGGCATTCATATCACTCATTCTGGAGATACCATATACTAATTTTTAGTTCTCATGAGGAAGAAGATATCACTAATCATGATTGGTTAGATCCAGAGCCATTTATTGTCATCTCTCCATAAAGGGTAGGGTAACTATGACTTAAATATACTTCTTATTTATTTCCATGTGGTAAGCACACATAACCCTTAGCATTGTGCTAACCATCATCTTTATGAGCCTGGTTAGAAATGTCAACTGACAGCCGGCCTCGGTGGCTCAGCCTGTAATCCTGCGCCTTTGGGAGGCTGAGGTGAGTGGATTGCCTGAGCCCGCGGGTTCGAGACCCACCTGCGCAACTTGGCGAGACCTCATCTCTACAATAAATCAAAAATTAGCCGTGTATGGTAGCGTGCGCCTGTAGTTCCAGCTACTTGGAAGGCTGAGGCGGAAGGATCGCTGGAGCCCAGAAGGTCGAGGGTGCGGTGGCCAGGAGCAGACACTGCAATCCAGTCTGGGCGACAGAGTGAGACTCCAACTCAAAAAAAAAAAAAGACATGTCAACTGACAACCTTCTCCACAACAGCAGTTTTATGTTGTGGAAGTACATATTAAGAGATCCCGTTAGACTGCTAGAACTAAGCCTTCTGCCAGAAAAGTTCCCTGTTACACTTGAGATAACCATGATCTTTCCCAATTGTTTAAAAATAACATATTGATTCTTTTTACTATTGATACTCTTGCAATTTATGACTTTTTGACTGGCAATTCAAGAGATAAAAGTGCAAATGGAAAAGTTCTAACAGAAAAACCTATCCCAAAATCTTGACAGATATGATGTGGATCTCAATATTAATGCTATTTTACCAGATATGGAAATAGTTACTAGGGAATTAAGCAATGTAACCGAGGACTCCAGCCAACAAAGAAACAAAAGAGTAGAGAAGTCAAGGAATTTTCTGATAACATTAACTGCCTACTTCTCTGCCAAAAGAAACACATAAAATAAATGTTATTAAATTTCCTAATTTGCTTCAAAGTGGGCTTTACGTTTGCACTCCAGAATACACTATTTAAACTTGGCACACAGTCACAATGCCACCTCGTAGGTTAGACTGACTCTATTCCAGGGAAGTCCTTTGATCTAACGTTAAAGGAAACAAACAGCAGAGCACAGCAAACCTCTGGGTCCCACTGTCTGTGATGTGGAACATGTGCCCTTCACTATTTCAGTGCCCATTCAGTTCTATATCAGTCTGCTTACTTTTATAAAGTGAATATAGGATTCAAACTAAAAAAATACCCTATTTATTTTAAATTCCATGAATTTATTGATTTATTGATTTATTGATTTATTTATTGAGTTGGAGTCTCACTCTCTCCTCCAGCCTGGAACAAAGTGGCACACTCACAGTCACCCCAGCGTGGACCTGCTGGGCTCTGGTAATCCTTCTGCCTCAGTCTACTAAGTAACTGGAATTACAGGCGAGTGCCACCACGCCCGGCTTTTCTTTTTCTATTTCTTTTTCTTTTTTTTTTTTTTTTGGTGGAGACAAGGTCTCTCCAAGTTGCCCACACTTGTCTGGAACCCACAGGCTCGGGCAATCTGCTCAACTCAGCCTCCCAAAGTGCTGGGATTACAGACTGAGTCACCGAGCCCAGCCAAATGCCATGAATTTAAATAAGTATTTATTTTGAGATTTTGACAACTAATTTAAATGAATTTAAGCATTTTTTTTTGAATTGCAAGATTCTGTTAGACTTCAAGGAACAAAGATCTGACTTAAAGTAGCTCTAAGGAATAGATATTGATTGTTCTCATGTAGCAAGATGTCCAGAGGTAAGCAGTAAAGGGCTGATATAATTGCTCAAAGTGATTTAGAGTAATACGGATTTTTCAGATCAGCCTAGGCTTCCAGACTGTCAGCTCAATGGTTTGGCCAGCCAAGTCCCAGAGAGGGTTGTCTCAAGAGACAGCAAGCCTAGCTCTGGAAGTGTTGGCTCTAATGGGCTCACAGGCTAAGCCCTGAGAGTGGTTACTGGTTCGGTGGACTGGCAAGCCTAGCCCCCAGAGCTCTGGCCCTGATGCACTGGCAAACCAGGCTCTGAGAGTGTCTCAGCTTCAGAGTCTCGCCTTCTTCCAGCAGCTCTCCTAGTTAAGCTGGCTCCTTGGCTGGCAAGCCAGCCTCTGGGGTGCACAGCTCTTTGGCTCCAATGATCTTCTACAGCTCTTCAGGTCGGCAATCTTTTGTAGCTCTTCAGGTCAAAGTTCTCGTCTCATGCCCAGGAAGAATGAGGGACACAGACATATGGAAAGTGAGAAAGCAGGATTTATTGAGAGGACAGAAAAGCTAACAAAGTGGGAGGGGACTTGAAGGGTTTTGTCTATCTGGGGCCAAAACTGGATATATATATATATATATATATAATGTATTCCTAAGTTCAAGCTGATTTTTAGCTGATTGGTTGATTGGTCCACACTTAGATGTTCTGATTGGTATTAAGTGCCAGTCATCAGGAGGTAGGGGCCTAATGGTGAACTGATTGGTTGCTTTTCGATCCCAGAATGGAGTACTTAAGCTCTAGCTTGAGAGGCTGGCAGGGAGCTTGCACACCAAGCCAGCCAGGAGTTCACTACATTGTTACCAGAGGACCTGCCTGCCTGTCTGCCTAGCCTTTCTCTTGCTATCGCCTGTGTTAAGAGGATTGCAGTAGTGCTTCCTGCTTTCTCATGTTCCTCCTCTGCCTGGACACATGGGAAATTGCAATTTCTTACCCCCTTTCAGTTAGGCAAGTCTATGAGACTAGTTAGAGCCAATACACTAAGATCGGATGACTCGTGTCACTTGCAAGCTAAGACAGTAAAAAGTCCCTTTACTATCTTCTTCCCCTATCCACCTGTTTCCCTGACTTAGAAGCTATGTGCTGTAATTTCAGATACAAAATAATAACACACTATGTCCCTGAGTCACTGCTAAAAAGGCAGTTGCCGGAGAGAGGAGCTGATTCTACAACTGACTTTGAAAAATATACCTTTGTATATTAAGCCAGTGAAATGCTAGGGTTAATTTGATTCACTCCATTGCCTAGACCCTGACTGGCTCATGATGATGGCTTTCATTATTGCTCTTGCAGTAAGATAACTGTTATCTTTCCAGTCATCATTGCAACTTTTCAGGCAGGAAAGTAGGAGAAGTGAAGACAAAATAGCCAAAGAAATTCTAGCCATGTATGCATTTTAAAATTGATCTCCCAGATGGCACAATCAGTGACTTGTACCTAAATTCCATTGCCCAGAACTCTTCATATGGTTATTATGGCTGCACGAGAGTGTTAAAAGGAAAATCTATTTAACTGAATACTCTTCCATTCCACTAATATTATTGTTCTTCTAGTAAGAAAGGTAAGAAAATTGGCATTAAGTAGTCAACCAATAGTGTTTGCCATAATCTTAATGGAATTCTTCTCACAAAATTACTACGTGTGTGTGTGGTGAAAATACTTAAGATCTACACCCTTAGCAAATTTCAAGTATACAACACAATATTTTATCCATTGTAACCATACTGTACATTAGAGTTCCAGAACTTATTCATCTTGCTTAACTGAAATGCTGAACTTATTGACCAACATCTACCTACCTTTTTCCACTTCTCAACCCCTGGCAATCACAACTCTACCCTACACTTTTGTGAGTTCAACTATTTTAGATTTCACATATAAGTGAGATCATGCAGTATTTATCTATGTCTTGCTTATTTCACTTAGCATAATGTATTCAGGGTTCATCCGTGTTGTTATAAATGATAGAATTTACTTCTTAAGGCTGAATAATATTCCATCATAAACACACACACACACACACACACACACACACACACACACACACACACACACACATACTACATTTTACTTGTTTCTCCTTTCACTTGTCAATGGATATCTAGATTTTGCCATATTTTGGCTATTGTGAATAATGATGCAGTGAACATGGAAGTGTAAATATCTCTTCAACATATGATTGCCATTCCTTTGGATATATACCCAGAAGTGAGATTGCTATATTATATAGTAACTGTATTCACAATTTTTTGGAGGAACTTCTGTACTGTTTTCCATAATGGCTGTACCAATGTACATTTCCACAAATACTGTACAAGAGTGCCATTTTTTCCACAATCTGATCAATATTTGTTATCTGTTGCCTTTTCATTGCAGCCATTCTAATGGAGGCTATGTCATATGCCATTGTGATTTTGATTTGTATGTCCCTGATGATTAGTGATGTTAAGCACTTTTTCATATACTTCTTGGCCATTAATATGTCTTCTTTTGGAAAATATCTATTCGTGTCCTTTGCTCATTTTTAATTGGTTGTTTGTCTTTTGGCTATTGAGTTAAAGTTCCTGTTGCATTTTGGATGTTAATTCCTTGTCAGATATATTGCTTGAAAATATTTTCCCCAACTCTACAGGTGGCCTATTCATTCTGTTGATTATTTCCTTTGGCGTACTATTCAAATAAATCTTTTGAATTGGGTCTTTTATGGTTCCATATTGAACTTTAAGAATTTTTTCTATAGCTGTAAGGAATTCCACTGGATTTTGATAGGAATTGATTGAATATTTAGATCACTTTGGTGTCATAGACATTTAAAAATACTTATTATTTCAGTTCATGCACTCAGGATGTCTGTCCATCTATCTGTGTCTTTTTAAATATCTCTCATAAATATTATAATTTTTAGTGAACACATCTTTCACCTCTTTAAGTTTATTCCTAAGTAGTTCATATTTTTTTAATACTGTAAAAAGAAGAAATTTATAAATTTTCTTTCATATAGCTTGTTTTCTATATATAGAAATGCCACTGATTTCTGCATGCTGATATTTACAGAATTTGTTCATTAATTCTAACAGATTTTTCCCCACTAGAACTTAGGGCTTTTTCAAATATATGATTATGTTATCTGCAGAGTTAATTTGACTTTTTTCTTACTTCTTTGAATGACTTTTATTTTCTTTTCATGTCTAATAATTCTGGCAGGGATTTTTCAGTACTATCTGGAATAGAAGTGGTAATAGTGGCATCCTGGCCCTGTACCAAAATTAGAGGAAAAGTTTATTTTTTTCCCATTAATTATGATGTCAACTGTGAGTTTTCCATATATGATCTTTAATTTGTTGAGATAAATTTCTTCTGTATCTATTTTCTTTAGACAATATCTAATTATGATTGTGTCCACTCATTTTCTTTGATCTCATCTACCTCTACAGTTGCATTTATTATTTCATCATTCTTCTTTATCTCATTTTACTTCTCACTGATTTGCAAAATCCAAAGACTTTCTGCTAAGTTAAATTTAAATCATTCTATTATTCCTCAGCCAGGCACAACTTGGTTGATTCTTGTTCTTATCATCACCCCCAGATATCAATTTTCAAAGCTTCTGAGCTGGCATCCTTGCTTATGTTTGCCCCATTCTTACACAACAGTCACGATGATTCTTCTAGTTGTAAGTCTAATTATGTTGCTCACCAGTTTAAACCATTCTGTGTCTCCTCTCCCCAATAAACTTCCAGGAAAAAAACAGTATATCAGTAAGATATGTCATGCTTACCATAATCAGGTAATCTCTCTGGAATAATCTCTATTTATGAACTGAAGAACACACTTTTGTTTATCCATATGAGATTTCTTGGGGGTTCTTCATTTCTTAGAGCTTTTGCAATAGATTGTTTTTATTGGGAGATACTTATTTACAGGTCTGACTCAATTCCACATATCCTATAAATCAATGCGCTGACTTCCTTTTTTTAAAGTTTGTCTTTTCAAGATATTGTTTTAAGGAATTTTTAAAAACTATAAACAGCCTTGGAATATGAGGTTATTAACTTCCTTGGTGAGAAAAGTAGTTTGCCTTATACATTTGGGGAAAACGATACAGGATTTCACTCTAGAGGAATGGGCAGGTAATTCTTAGTTCTCACTGTAGCTCAGAACTTATCCTGTATAATGCAATCCACTTCAATGCATCTGTTACTTGCTCTTCTTCATATCTCTTTGTGGAAAATGTGATAAGATAAACTGATATAAATCTGAAGTTTATTCTGTTTGCGGGACCATGATTAAAAGGTTTTTTGTTTCTGACCACATGTATCTCAGGGTTTCTCCTGCATACGTGAAAATACGGCAGGCTAACTTATTAGCTGACAAGAAGGATACAATAAGCGACTCTTCATAATTCTTGACAGTGTTCTCCTTTGGGGGATATTGCCTAATTTTAGTTTCTATGCTCCCCAATTTTTCAACCTAATTAATTATTAGCTTTATTGTAAGACTTAGAAAATTTTCCTTTTGAAGTTTCCTTTAAGTCCATCAGCTTGTCTCCTTCTCATATATTGCCCCAGATATGCATTTTATATATATTTATGGACCTCTCATAAAATTATTTGCTTGTACATATCCTTCTTCCTAGATTGTGATTTTTGTGTTAAATATTATGATTGTTTGTGTCAGTGCCTTGTATGTATTAAACACTAAGGTCTCTTTAGGAAAGTATTGGTAACATATTATTTAATACATGCTTTCTCCAAAATGTCACTTAAAGCACAAACCCACAGAATACTTTGCTTTACATTGATCTATAATCACTTTTATACTTTTCTTGCATGAACCAGAACTTTATTCTCACTGTTCCTTTAAAATTATAATGCATTATTAATTCCATCTTCTTAAACAAGTTGCCTGTAATGATAATTGTCTTTCTAAAAAAGAAAATGCAACAGCTGTACCTATTCTGAAAATGAACCCTCAGAGAATGAAATTAAGTTATTTCATTTTGGAAACTGAATATTATCACGAGCTATGGGATATATAACCTTAAGACAGACCTTTCTACCAAGTTTTAAATATTATGTCATTTGCAGAAACCTAGATTACCAGAAAATTAAAATGTAACTTTTTTGCATGCTCCAATCAGAGGCTTAATCAATGGAATTATGTATCATATAATCTCATATACTATTAGTTAGATAGAACATTTTGTAGAACACAGAGCTAAGGAGGCTAAAGCCATGTGTTTACTACTTTTGTGACAATCGTTATACTTTATTTACATTGTTTACAGCCATGGATTTTCTCTATAATCTATGACAAATATTGTACAGCTGTGTTTCTGAAGTCACAAACTTAATCTGTAAAGAAAGCCATTACAAATTTCTAACCTCTTCAGAAAAGTTAATTTCAAGGGCATGAACTATTTTCTATAGATTATAGCTTTACATATAAAAAGAGTTATTTTATATTGGAAATTATTTGTAGGGAGAATAAAAATTAAATAGTGCCTTATGTTATGTCCAGACAGTTCCAAAACTACAATAAAATAATGTCTTCAATATTTACTGCACCTTATTTATTATAATTTTTTTCATAACAGCCTACATTTGTTTGGTGGAAATTATCAATATATTGCCAAATACTTGGTTATAGTAAGCATTGTTTCTAAGCAAAATGCAGGCCAGGTGAACTGTTGTTTAATTAACATGACATTCAATGTTAGAAACACTACTGTTGATATTGATAATAAAGTAGAAATCTGGCATTAAAAATACATTTTAATAAGCATGTAGAATAATCACTATTGACTTCATGAATCCCCTATTATGAATAATCAGTTTTTTGCCCTTTTATGTGTCTTTTCAAAGACAGGATCTTATTACCTCATAACCAATAACTTATTTGGGGGAAACCATTAATCATATTAAATTTCTACAAATCTAAGTCAAATTCTCTCCCTTTATACTTTATAATTATTGGCCTTAACTTTTCCATTTATTCAAATAGGCTAAGTATGATCCTTCTAAGAGTAGTTAAACTGTTAGCAGACAAAATTTAACTTGTCAGATGGTCATATGAGATCATTTGAGATGTTGAACATGTTAATACAGATAACCATGAAATATCTTCAATATACATACACATTATCATCAAACTTAATGTGGCCTTGAGTAATTCATTTGTCATCAACAGAGAGACACAGAATTACACATTTGAAAGAGTCTCATTTAACACACTTAAGTGTCATTTAATATTATTAGAAAAATTAGACATGAGAAATGTTGATATTGATACATGAAACAAATAATATATGAAAAAAATATTTGCAGAGTATGCTACTATTATAAATAATAATAAACCTAGAGAATGTACCAGTAACATCTCTCAAAGGTCAACATTTGCTATTAAGAACATAAAAGCTGAATACACTTGTTAATTCTGCCACTTAATCAAAGATTATTTAATAGGTAAAATTAGTAGATATAAACGTTTTACCAAGCAGTCACAATTTCTCTGGTATCTTCAACTATTGTGTACTTATTGATCACTTTTCCTAAAAGTCTTCTATGAAATGAAGGTGTTTAAAGAAAACAAAGCACAGCAAAAGGTATTACTTTATAAAGAGAGGTGTAAAAATATAGTTCTCATTATTTGTGATATGGAAATAAGAGCATGGAAATAAAAACTTGTTCAACTAGAATTTAGGATAAGTTAATGAATACTAGATATACAGGACACGGATATCTAGATTGAGAATTCTCATAGACACAATTAACCTTTTGAAGTTGATGCCTATTCATCAAACTCGTCCGTAATACATCCTTTGCTGCCACTGTCAAGGGCAAATTTGTGAACTGATTATAACATCACTCTAATCCTTTATAATTTATGTTCTGAATTAATTTAAATAATAAATTAAAGATAGAGGCCAATGTCATAATACTCAGAAGAGTAACATTAAAAAGTTCTTTAGTTAGAAGCAGTTCTACAATCATAAAATATAAACCTTCTTTTGGTTAAACTCTAAAAGCATAAGAAAAATATGAGAAATGTGAAACCCAGAATAATTAAATATTTTAATTAAGATTACTCAATAATTTAGTGGTAAAGTTAGCACATACTGCATATAGTAATGCTTTTTTAGTTTAAAATACATTTAAATGGTGTTTTTAATACAAGCAAACTTTATCTCTTTAAAGCATAGCCTCAGTTATAAAGTAAAATGGATTCCAAGCTAAAGGATGGTAATAGAACTATAAAAATATGATTACAATAATATAGGCAGTGTTTTATTATACAGGAAAGTCTAAGGAAACAAACTACAAGTATAATGTCATTGAAAACAGAAAAATGCCAATATGTTAAAAATTCAACTAATAATTCATTCTATTATTCATAAAGTTTGAAAAAATCTGTTTATAGTATTCTTGAAGTAACAACATTATAGAAATGAAGATGATTGCCAAGTATAAGGGAAAGAAAAGAAAGAGAGTTGGCTGTCATTATACAAGTGTTGCATGAGGGCTACTGGTGATGGAATTGATTTGTGTTCTGAGTGTGGTGGTGGTTACAAGTTCATACATGTGGTGAAATTACACAGAATGTTACACACACACACACACACACACACACACACACACCACACCACACCACACATGAATACGTGTAAAACTGGAAAAAATTTTATTTCCTGGTTGTGATATTATCCTGTAGTTATTCCAAAATTTACTACTAGGAAAACTGGATAATTTCTTACAACTATATGGGACTATGTAATTATCTTAAAATAAAAAGTAAATCATAAACACTCCAAAAAGGGCTATAAGCAAAAATAAATAAAATAAAAAACAATCAGTTTTGGTGAAAGCATTATGTTAGCAAACTGTGTACAAAAAGCTGTAAGATACATTTTTAGTTGAAGAAGACAAATATTCAAGGTTTAAAATAGGAGCAGAATTAGTCTCAAAACAATGTTACTTAGGGTAGAAAATTATTTCAGGTGACAGAGACAGTGTGAAAATGAAACATGGTTGTTGAGAGAAGTTGGTGGCATAGACAGTAAGACTGTGTGAGTCCCTGCGGTGTGAGTGAATGTATGGACACATTTGCATGTATAACTGGGTGTGTGAAAGGCTGACTATGTGGGGACTCAGGAACAAGTGACCAGGGCTCTTCAGGTACAGATGCTGTTGCCACAGTCACTCTGCTTGGGCCCTAGTGCTTCAAAGAGGGCAGAAGCTGAGAACCAATTTTTAAAATCTACAAAGCTTTTCCTGGGAATAAGCCACCAGTGTGACTGCCATTTTCAACATCACAGTGCCAGGCCAAGCACTAGCAGCAAGAGTCACAGAGGGAGCACAGTGGCAGAACCCGAGACAGAGTCCCAAAGAAAAGTGGGAAGAGGCCACCTCGAACGTGAGCTTGCTGCCACCAACAGCAGCACTAGGCTAGGCTACAAGGCTCTGACACTGGGACCTGAAATCCAGAGACTATGTTACTTGCTGTGCAGGGAGCTATCTCTCCTGAACCCCATTTGTGGCAGGAACAGCATTCTGTAGAGAAACTGAGCAGCACTCTAAATCGGGCAGAGAAGTACACCTTGGTGGCCTCTGTGGAACAGCAGACCTGCATCTTAAGATGGGGGAGTGTGATCTCTGCATTACTTTGGAGCTACTCTTTATGATCTCAGAGAACATTGCCTCCTAGTGCACAAACCCTGGTGGCTAATGGCAGATGTGGAGCCACAGGTGATATGCTCCATGCTCTGAACCAGCTGCTGGGCAAGAGATGCATACAGTGGATCTGACTGGGAAGGAGTATGGTGAGTGCCTAGCTACTCTCCCTCCCCAACAATGGGCAAAAGTGATCAGGAGGGCAGGGCAGAGGCTGAAAGCTCCATTCCCCCTGCCATGAACTGAAGGCCCTAGGAGCTGTGACCATACTGTGAGAGGAAGTGGGAGAGAGCCCAGGAGATGCTGAGTCAAGTTATCCTACTCCCTTCCACACCCTCAAAGGTGAACACCAGCTATCAATTGGAGGCAGCAGGGGTTGAAGATTCTAATATTTTAAGTTTCAACAGTGGAGAGGGAAACTGCAGTAACTAACCTGTAGTCACAGAAACTGCCATAAGAGGGAGCCTCCCTCAAAGAAATATACTAAAGCTGAGAACTATCAATAGATTTTATGGGTTTGGGTTTGTTGTTTGACTCAAACCAAACTCATTTGTTTGCTTTGTTTATTTGGTTTTCTCTTTTTATGTCCTCCTTCTATATATCTATCTTTGTTCTTTCTCTGTGTTTTTTTTTTAATTTCTTCTTTCCTTTTTCTCTCCTTCTTTCCTCTTTTTTCTCTCTTATACCCTATCTTGGACTAAGGGACTATACAAGCATACCCATTGTAAGGTCATATTGTATGACAATGGAGAACAAGTCTTAGTTTGTCCTTTTACCAAATAGCCAGCACTGTGACTCATCAATAGGTTCTAAATCCTTGAGGCCCCTCTCATTCCTTAGTTAAGTGCTCAAAATTGTAAAGAGATAGCACAACATCCCACCCTCAAGTCCAATCTTATAATTGAACAAACCCAGAGCCCTGGCTTCAAAAAGAGCAGAAGGGTAGAGCAAATATCAGAAGTGAATGCTTCTGCATTTCCCACTGAGCAATGAAATTAAAGAAAAAGATAAGAGAATTGTTACAAATGAAGAAAAACCTTCCCAGCCCCAAGAAAGAATCAGAGCCTGAAAAAACAGCTATTGGAGTACAAGCAATGGCTATTTCCAAGAATGACCGTACGCAGAAGGTACTTACAGAGATCAGAGAATCATTGGATAGAATGATTAAAAATCAAGAAATGCAAGGGCTAAAACTAAATAAAATTACAATGGAGTTAGACTCAGAAAAGCATATTTAGAAATAACAGAAGTGGGAAGCAGTACTGACCAAGCAGAAGAAAGAATCCCAGAGCTGGAAGAATAAAATATGGAATTAACCTAATCTATAAAAAATATAGAAAAACAACTTAAGAATTTCTCCAAGAGATGTGTGACTTTTGTCAAGATGCCAAACCTGCATCTGATCAGAATACCTGAAGTAGAAAGAGAAAAGGAAAACACCTTTGAAAAAACATTACATGAGGTGATTCAAGAAGACTTTCCTCATCTGGCCAGAGAGATGACTATACAAGCACAAGAGTTTCAGACATCTTATGAGAAGACCTTTCCTAGACACAAAGTAATTCACCTAAACAAAGTAGGTAATAAAAGAAAAAATCTTAAAGGCAACAAGGGAAAAGGGTCAGAGTACCTACCGGGGAGACCAATCAGAATTGCTGCAGACTTATCTGCAGAAACACTGCAGGCCAGAGAGGATTGGATCACAATCTTAAATGTTCTCAAAGATAAACAATTTCAACCAAGAATTCGCTATCCAGACAGGCTAAGCTTCATCAGTGATGGAGAATTACAATCATTCCCAACAATTCAATCCCTAAAAAAATATGCTTCTTTCAGACCAGTCCTACAGGAGACACTTAAAAAGATGCTAGGCACAGAAGAAAAAATAAAAGAAAAACCATACACTTCACAAGATTACAAACAAACATTGAATCAGCAGAAAACACAGTGCACCTGCAGAAATAAAAACACACACAAATATTAAAACAAAAGGTAAAACTAAAATAAAACAGCCTTATAAGAGCATTATGACAGGGGCAAACTCTAATATTTCAATAATAAGTCTGAACTTGAATAGACTAAATGCAACTCTGAAATGACAGAATGGCAAAATGAATGAAAAAGCATGACCCAATAATTTACTGCCCCCAGGAAATACATCTCACCACAAATGATGCTCACAGACTCAAAGATAAAGGGTGAAAAACAAATTTTCAGGTCAATGGGTCACAAAAGAAGGCAGGAATCATCATCTTAATAACAGATAAAACAACCTTTAAGCTGTCAAAAATTTAGGAAGATACAGGAGGACACTAGATAATGATAAAAGCTTCAATAGCAGCCACTGCACTCCAGTCTGGGCAGCAGAGTGAGACTCCAACTCAAAAAAAAAAAGCTTCAATCCATCAACAAGAAATATTCATTCTAAACATATATACAGCCAACACAGGTGCACCAGCTTTTATAAAGTAGCTACTAAGTAAACTGAAAAAAGATATTGACTCTGACACTATCATATCTGGGGACATAAATGTCCCACTATCAGCCCTAGATAGATAAATCATTGAGGAAAAAATCAACAGAGATTTAGAACCTCAACTTGATGCTTGGCCAAATGGACTTGATAGATATCTACAGAACACTCCACCCAAAAACCACAATATATACATTCTACTCATCACCACATGGAAAATATTTAAAGATTGACTACATCCTTAGCCATAAATCATGCATAAACAAATTTCATAATCTCAAAATACAGTCACGTACCCTCTCAGAACACAGTAGAATACAAATAAATATCACCATTAAGAGTCCCCCAAATCATCAAGGAGATGCAAATAAAAACTATGCTGAGATACCACCTAACTCCAGTCACAATGGCCATCATCAATAACTCAAAAAAAGATGCTGGAGAGGATGGGGCGTAAAAGGAACACTTCTACACTACTGGTGTGAGTGTAAATTAGTACAACCTCTGTGGAAATCAGTGTGGCAATTCCTAAAAGTTCAAAAAATTGGTTTTCCATATGACCCTGCAATCCCCCTACTGGTAATATATACTCTATAAAAAAGATACCTGCACATGTGTGTTTATCGCAGCCTTGTTCACAATAGCAAAAACATGGAACCAACTGTGCTGCCCATCAAAAGAGGACTGGATTTTAAAAATGTGATACATATACGTAGTGGAATATTATGCAACCATAAAGAAGAACAAAATCATGAACTACACATCAACCTGGATGGAATTAGAGTCTATCATACTGAGTGACCTTTCACAGAAACAAAGAACCAAGTATCACATGTTCTCACTCACAAGTGGACGGTGAACAACAACTGTAATACTATAAGAAAAGAATTGACAGTAGTTGGAATCTGTGGTGGGGAGGGGGGGTGGGGAGGTGGGAATGACAGTAGTCAAAATCTGATGGGGGGGGCACACCTCATCAACAGGGGTACCTGCACAATGAATATTTGTATAACCAACCCTGAATTGTACCCTACAATTTGAAAAAAAATTTTTTAAGTCCCCCTCAAAACACAAAGATGTGGACACTAAACAGCGTAATGTTGAACAACTCCTGGGTCAACACAGATATCAAAAGATTCCTGAAAACAAATGAAAATGAAGAAATATCTTACCAAAACCTCTGGGATGCCTTGAAATCAGTACTAAGAGGGAAATTTTTATCTCTACAAATACACATCAAGAAAATAGAAAGATCACAAATTAGCAGTCTATTCAATTACCTAAGGGAGCTAGAAAGGCAAGACTACCAAAACCCTAAATTCATCAGCAGAATCAAATACCCAATGTAAAAGACCAAACACAGGGCATAAGAGACAAAAATTCCATTAAAAAAATTCAAATCAGTGAAACAAAAAGCTGGGTCTTTAAAAGGATAAATAAAATCGATGGACCCCCTAAGCAGAACAAGACAAAGAGAGAAAAAGACCAAATAAACACAATCAGAAACACAAAAGATTAAGTAACAAATGACCCTCAAGAAATACAAAAGAGTATCAGAGATTGCATATACACCTATATGAAAATAAACTCGATAACCTAACTGAAATGAAGGACTTTGTGACATCACATAACCTCCCAAGGTTCAAAGAAGAAAGAAATTGAGATCCTAAATAGACCAATAACAACCCAGGTAATTAACCTTGTCAAAATAAAACTACCTACATAAAAAATCCTGTACCAGATAGATTTTCAGCAGAATTGTGCAAAACATTCAAGATGGAGCTAATACCAATTCAACTGAAAGTATTCCAGGCAATTGAAATGGCAGAACTCTCCTCAAATCATTTTATTATGCTAACATCACACTGATGACCATAATGGGTAAAGGTCCAACAAAGAAAGAGATCTACAGGCCAATATCCCTGATGAATATACAAAAAATCTTTACAAGATTCTAGCAACTTGGATCCAACAGCACATCTCAAAAATCATCCACCATGACCAACTAGGCTTCATCCCAGGAATGCAGGGCTGGTTCAACATCCACAAGACCATAAAGGACTTTGGCAAAGTCTAAGGGTATAAAATAAACATGAAAAGACAGAGACAATCTTATACACCAACAACAAACAGGCAGAGAACCAAATAAAAAGCACAATTCCATTCACTATAGCCACAAAACAAAAACAACAACAAAAAAGAAACACCTTGGTATCTTCCTAACCAGAGAAGTGATATTTTTTTGGACTTTACAACAAAAACTACAAATCGCTGCTCAAGGAAATGAAAAATGACACAAACAAATTGGAAAATATTCCATCCTCATGGATTGGAAGAATCAGCATTGTTAAAATGTTCATTCTACCCAAGAAAATCTACAGATTCAACACTATACCCATTAAATTACCATCATTCTTCTCAGACCTGGAAATAGCAATACAAAAATTCATATGGAAACATAAATGACCACAAATAGTCAAAACAATCCTCAGCAAAAGAAACAAAGTGGGATTTATCACACTTCCAGACTTTAAACTTTATTATAAGGCTACAATAATCAAAACAGCCTGGTATTGGTACAAGAACAGGCACATAGACCAATGGAACAGGATAGAGATTCAGAAACAAAACTTCAATAACTCAGCCAACTCATCTTTGACAAAGCCTGCACTAACAGCCACTGGAGAGAAGAGAACCTATTCAGTAAATGATGCTGGAAAAACAAACTGATGACATGCAGAAGATTGCAACAGGACCCCTATTTATCACCATACATAGAAGTCAACTCTAAATGGATCAAAGATCTAAATGTAAAACCTCCAACTATAAGATTCTTAGAAAACACAGCAGACACCTTTATGAAAATTGGAATAGGCAACCAATTCCTGATCAAAACCCCAAATGCTCATGCCATGAGATATAGGACAGACAAGAAGAACTTCATCAAACTGAAAAACTTCTGCAAAGCAAAAGAAACCTTCAAGGGAGTGGGGAGACAGCCCACAGATTGGGAAAAACTATTTGCCAATTGTATATATGACAAAGGGATACACAGTTGGAATGAAAATGTGCTGAAAGGAAAACAAAAAAACAGCCCTACTAAAAAGTGATCTAAATGTTTGACTAGACAGTTATTAGAAGAATACACATGATCAGTCAACAAATACATGAAAAAATGCTCAGCCTCATTAATCATCAAATAATTGCAAATTAAAACCACACTGAGATGCCACCTCACTCCAGTCAGGGTGGTCATCATCAATAACTCAAAAAACAATAGATGCTGGAGAGAATGCTGGGAAAGGGAGCACTTCTACATTGTTAGTGGAAGTGTAAACTAGTACAATCTCTGTGGAAAACAGTGTGTTGATTACTAAGATAACTAAATATTGACTTTCCACATGATATTCCTCTTCTGGAATATATCCGGTTGAACTCAAACCTTCTTCAAAAAATATGCCTGCATACACATGTTTATTGCGGCACTATACACAGCAGCAAAAACAAGGAAACAACCATACTGCCCATTGAAAGGGACTGGATAAAAAAAACTGTGCTACATATACACTGTGAATATTATGCTGCCATAAAGAAGGACAAAATTATGGACTTGCCGGCAACTTGTGTGGAATTTGCAAAAAACTGAGTACCATATTTTCTTACTCATAAGCGAATCCTGATCATTTATCATAAAGGAATTGACAGTAGCAGGGAAACTAACAGGGGAGGGAGTAGGGGCACACAATGTTAAAAAGAGTACTTGATCTCAAACTAGGTGAATCGGAGACCAAAGGATGGCCCAAATTGTACCTATACAATGACAATTTGTGTCCTTAATCCTGAATTGTACCCCACATCTTTGAAAAAAAAAGTCACTGTTTGTTCAAATAAACTCTTTTAACATTTAATTTTTAAAAAAGAAAATGAAACATAAGTTGATTTGTATAGCATGCTAAAGGAAATAAGTAGATTGTTTTGATGCTAGTCAAATGATCTAATAAAAATAATGCTTAAAAATTAAATGTTAACTAAAACATAAAAAGACATTTCTTTACTCATGAAAAATAACTAAAATAATTAGACACTTTTAATTCACAGGTATAGTCAGGGCAAGGGAAGATCATCCCGACAACAAACTGAATTCAATGCTGGCACAGGATGTCACTTATAGTCACATTGGCTGTGGATTGTACAACATTAAGGAATGTCATTTACAGAGACTATGATGCATTTGGAGACTCTTGGAGCTGTACACTTTAACACCTGCACGATAGTATTTAGTGATTCTGGGGACTTGAGGATAAACTTTTTTTTTCTTATGCACACAGATCCTGTTTTGGCAAATTAAAGATCAAATAGAAAGATTAAGTTTCCTCTTACCCTATCAATCCTTATGAACACCCATTTTCATGTATGCAGATTTTATTGTATAAAAATCTTCAATTTAGTAAATTAAACTTGTTCTGTGCTCTAAAATATTCTCACATTAAAAAAATTTAGAAGCTAGTCACATGAAAATGCAGCCTAACTTTCACTAAAATACATGAACCTAAAACTTAAAATCGTATCATGACTTTATTTGGCCTTATCTTAGTCCTTTGGCTTTTATGTAAATGTGAAGGGGTTAATAGCTTCACATCTAGTTAAATTTGGAACACCCATGTTAGTTTTTAATGATGGTGGAATGTTTTATTTTAAAGCCCATTTTTTTCCTCTTTAGGGAAAATCAGTTTGAAAATATCATGAGTTACCTTAAGGATCTGCATCGTTTTTGTATTCTATTCACAGAGTCCTCCTAAGAATCCCATCTATACATGTAAATGCTACAGAGAGCAGTGCTCACAGAATACCTTTAGAACCAGACCGCTGCATTTCGGAAAACCCGGCCAGAGCTACCAGAGTAAATGACACTAGGAGAGTTGGAGTATTAGTTAATTTGTACCTGTCAATTTCACAAACAGCCAAGATTATTGAATCAACATCTGTGAGAAAATCTTTTGTTTCACAGGCAGCATATTTTTTGCCTTTGGGCAAGGGTTATTATTTTAACTTTTTAACAACCCAGATTCAGAAAAGTGTATGTTTGAATGGAAGTTTTGTCATTCATCTTTTATTAGAATACTTATTATTCTTAGTTATTCTAAATTAGTCTTCAAAATAAAATAGTAAAATTGAACACATGACCGTAAAAATAATTTGGAATTTCTCAGAATAATAGTCATTGCTCAATACATAATAATAGATAAAAATGTAGTTGAAAAATATGCTCCTAATAAATTCTAAGATTAGCAAATTTAAGAATTTTGTATTAATATAAAACCAACATTAATAATTCTACCAGTGTTATTATTATTTGCCAAATGAACTTGTTGGCAATAGTGAGACAATGACTAGAACAAATTTCCTCAGTATCAAACTTTGATTTTTTCTCCATTCAGTTTAGTTACATTTTTTTCTTCTTTAATAGTGAGAATAGTATATATTGGTTGCCACCAAAATTTAACATACAAAGACTGCATATGAGGTAGCAGAAAGAGTTTAAGGGATTTTGCAAATCTGTTGGAGAAAAAATGAAGAATTCTTGACTGTTAGGACTGAAACCCAATCCACTTATATAGACTTAGGCAAATAAGACATACCTAAGGAATGGCACGTTAGAAAGACAAAACCCAAATCTCTGTTGAAGTTAAAATCAGAATTGCTTTTCCATTAATAATTTTTTTTTTTTTTTTAGTTCTGGAAGGTAAACCAATGCTTCTGTTTTCAATCATAATATTCTGATGTCTTGACAACTTGCAGCACAACATTCCTGTTTAAATGCAGTGTTGCAATGAAATATGGAGTAGTTATCTTGAAAGTCATAAAGGCATGCTCTTAAAGTGCTTTCAACTTATAATACATAGCCTTGGTATTTTAATTTTTTTCTCCACATTCCATCACCTCCTAAGTTGAGACGTTCTTTTACTGAGCTGGCACATCACTTTCTGCCTCATTTTTTCTGGACCAGTCCCTCTTCTCTCTCTTTTGGGCAAAGACTGAGTATTATTTGGTTATTGTTGTTGTTGTTTATCTGTTTGGTTTTTTTCTACAGCTATTGACATGGTCCCTGGCATATATACTGCATAATGTTTGCTGAGTTGATTGATGGTGCTCAGCACCACTTGAATAAAACAAAATACTTATCCTACTCATCTGTACATAACACCATTATAGATGACTAATTAATTTGCATCACATCTGCCTTTCTTAATGGAGTAATATCAATAACGAACAGTTTTTAAGCTTTTGCTTCTTTTAATGTGGCATTAAAGTAAACTATTCCTGGAATTAATATAACTAATGAAGCTGTGAATTTCATAAGTATTTCAATTCACAAATATGTTATGTGCCCATCACAAGCTAAGCACTTTGCCAGGCACAGGAAATTCATGTATAAATGGGCAACTTTATGTCTTTGGAAAGCTCACTATCTATCAGAAGAGATAGACCAGAAACCTCTAATGCAATATGATGATTACTATAGTGCTGGTATATGTGAAATATAATAGAAATCCAGATAAGAAAGTTATTAATTCTGCAGGCACAAGACAATTTTCTGCTACTATGAATATTTTTATTACAAAAAGAATTGGTCAATAAAAAACGTACATGTTTGTTCAAATTTAAAGAACAGTTATTTTCCTAGGTGTATTTTCTAGCCATAGATAAATTTGACTGAAATAAGTAATCCAGACAATATATATTTTCTAGTTCCAATTGAGTTAGATTCATGATAATATTTTCACATTCTCAATATCAGCTATTTTCATCTTTGCCATATTTCTATTATTTTTAAGCAATGAATGACAAAATGAGTAAAAACTCCTATTATATTTTCCAGTTTTCTGTTGTTAGAACTGGGAAATTTAAATATTATTTTTCTCACATCCATCTTGCATTATCTAGTATGGAAACATAGTAACAAAATTGTATTTCTATTTTATATTATTGGTATTTTTATTTGACTCTTTGGACAACTGGAATACACCATATTAAAAAAAATTAGCTATCACTTTAAATGTACCATGAAAATCTAACAAATGACTGAAAATTATTATTGGCTTACTAGGCTCCTATATCTTCTATAAAAAAAAAAAAAGTACTGCAAACTGGGTGACTTTAAATATCAGAATTTTATTTTCTCTGTAATATGTTTTTGTTTTTGTTTTTTTTAGTTTTGGACATCGTAAGTTCAAAATCAGGGTACCACAATCTTTCTGAAGGCTCTAGGGAAGAAATTTTATTGGTTTCTCTGGTTTTTTGTAGTTGTTGACAAGTCTCCATGTTCCTTGGCTTGTGGGTGTGTCATTCCCATCTCTGCCACCATCATTACATGGTCTTTTCCCCATGTCTTGGTGGGGACTCCCCACTGTGGGGAAATGGTAAGCAGGAGATTCCAAGAAGTCCATTCTCACCACATACACATACAACCCTAGATACAGGAGTGCCCCTCAGTCCTTACTGGCCCTGACCCTAGTACAAGGGATTTCCTGGTGTCCATGTGACTGCACTATTCCAGGGCAGGATTTCACACTGGTTATCCCCCATCCCAGGACCCAAGTTTCTACAGGAAGATGCCATTTTGAGAACATAGCCACCACCATACTATATCTTGTCTGGGGACTGATAACCCTTGCATTTCAAAATCCCTGAGGATCTTCTGACATTCTCTCCATACCCACCCAGCGGGGGTATGTCACTAGCTCAACCCAGCAGTACAGTTGTACCCCCAGCACCTGAAACTGTGTAACACCCAGAATCCTGGGGAACAGGTGGTCCAGCACATCAAGGATTCTACTAGCCCCAGAAGAACAGGGAGCCAAAGCATATGCTCTCTAGATCCTGAGAACTGCAAACATGGGCTTGCTGCTGCCAACAGTAACCTTATTCTCTCCATCAGTGAGGCCACGTACCCATATATGACTCCTGGAGATCCAAAGACTGGCCCGCGTGGGCTACCACCATTCCTGCCGCCATCGGTGTGTGTCACTCAGAAGCCCAAGGAGTGGCTCACCTGGGCTTGCTGCTACAACTACTGGTACCCCTGTGTTCTTTCTAGGGTTCTGAGGACTTCCTCACAGAGGACCTGATTCTACCACTTTGAAAACTAACCTGCCTCCAGCAGCTGGGCCACTGTGAGCCTTTGCATTCTGCCCAAGAGTGTGAGAATGGACCCACCCAGGGTCTATAGTCACCATTTCCATGACTTTTCATACCCTACAGGGGGCTGAGAATCAATTTGCTTGGTGTCCTTATCTCCAGGAAAGCTGCACCACTGTTTCCACAAATAATTAGAGCCTCACCCACTGAGGAACCTGTAGACACTGATGACATTGATTACAGCCAAAGAAATAATATGAAGACAACACAACTGTGCCCACTCAGAACCAAAGCCAAAGCACTCTACCCAACCAACACTATAGATACATCCACAAGAAAAAAATCCCTTACTCTTGAAAAGCTACTCCAAAAAATTAGAAGAAGGAACTGTTATACCTAGTACACAGATATCAGTATGGGAATGTAAGAAACATGAAAAAACAAAGAAACTTCACATCTTCAAAAGAACACAATAATTCTTCAGGAATAGATCCCAAGGAAACATAAATCTATGAAAAGGAATTAAAAATAATAATGTTAAGAAAACTCAGCAAGATATAAAAGAACACACATAAACAATAAAAAGAGATCAAGAAAAAAGCTTATGATCTGAGTGAGAAAGTAAAAAAAATAGATATCATTTTTTAAAAAACCCAGAAACTCTGGAATTTTAAAAAATGACGAAAACAATAAGAAGTTCAATAATTTATGAACTTGAAATAACCCATTCAGATAAAAATAAAAAAATAATTAAGAGGAATGAAGAAAGTCTACATGACATTTTTGACAACATTAAGCAAATAAATATTCACATTTTGGGATTTCCAGAAGAAATGGGAAAGACACAAAAAATATATTTAATGAAATAATTATTGACAACTTCCCAAGTCTTGAGACAAAAATAAACATCTAGATCCAGGAAGCTGAAAGATTCCCAAACTGATTCAACAAAAATTGTCCCCTTTGAGGTACATTATAATCAAACTATTCAAAATCAAAGACAAAGAAAGAATTTTAAAAACAGTGATAGAAAACTGTCAAGTCACATGTAAGAAAATCCTCATCAGACTAACAGCAGATTTCTTAGCAAAAACCTTGCAGATCAATAGAGAATGAGATAATATATTCAAAGTGCTGAAAGAAAAAAAAAAAAAAAACTGCCAGCCAAAAATACCATCCAACAAAGCTATACTTCAGAAATTAAAGATAAAAAAAGTCTTTCCCAGACAAGCAAAAACTGAAGAAATTCACCATCCCTCCACTGGCCTTGGAAATATATAAGACAG
Organism: Carlito syrichta; assembly: GCF_000164805.1. Taxonomy (NCBI): domain Eukaryota; kingdom Metazoa; phylum Chordata; class Mammalia; order Primates; family Tarsiidae; genus Carlito; species Carlito syrichta. Next base: position 368,098 of record NW_007259445.1, read on the forward strand.
TCTCACGTGTGGAACCAAAAGTACAGCAGTTACCATCATGAAAGCAAACAAAAGTATAAAACTCACTGGTAGAAAAGGTACACAAATGAGAAAGAAAGGGAATTAAGTTGTTTTTACTACAGAAAAACTACCAAACTGAAAAGACAGACATTAATAGAGTAATAAAGGAATAAATAGCACAGAAAACAAACAGAAAACAACAGAATGAAAAGAGTAGATCTCACCTATCAGTAACAAACTATAATGGAAACAATTTAAGATCTCCAATTGAACGCTGTACAATGGCTAAATGAATTTTTAAAAATAAGACTCAACTATATGTTGCCTACAAAAAAACTAACTTCACTTGTAAAATATGTGCATAGATTGAAAGTAAAGGAATGAAAACAGATATTCCATACAAATGGAAAACAAAGGTATACAGGAGTAGCTATACTTATATCAGTTAAAATAGACTTTAAATTAAAAATAGAAAGAAAGGTCATTATTTAATAATAAAGGAATCAATTCAGCATAAGAATATATCAATTATAAATATATATTCACCCATCAACAGAGAACCCATATATTAAATATATATAATTAAAGCTAAAGAAAGATAATAGAAATATAAACATTAGTAGTTGGGGACTACAATACTCTACTTTCAACAGCAGACAGATCATCTATGTAGAAATCAACAAAGAAACACACTTAATTGCAACATAGACCAAATTGACTTAAACATTTACAGAACATTTCATTCAACGGGTGCAGAATACATGTTCTTCTCATCAGCACATGGAACATTCTCCAGGATAGATCATATAATAGGCTGCAAAGCCAACCTCAATACATTTTAAAAATTGAAATCATAGCAAGTATCTTCTCAGACCACTACAGAATAAAACTGGAAATCAGTAATAAGAACTTTAGAAATAATATAAATACATGGAAATTAAATAATATCCTCCTGAGTGACTGTTGGGTCAATAAAGAAATTAAGAAGTAAATAAAAAATTTCTTAAAATAAATAATAATAGAAACAAAGCATATTGAAACATGGGGGTATAGCAAAGAAACTACTAAGAGGAAAGCTTATAGCAATAAACACATACATCAAAATGATACACCTCAAAAGACTAGAAAGGAAAGTACAAATCAAACGTAAAATTAGTAAAAGGAAAGAAATAATAAAGATCAGGGCAGAACTAAACAAAATAGAGACAAGAAAACTACAAAACATCAACAAAACAAAAAGTTATCTTTTAAAGATAAGCAAAACCATCAATTAAACTAGTAAAAAAGAGAGAGAAGACCCAAATAAATAAAATCAGAAACTAAAAGACATTAAAATAGATATAACAGAAATACTAAGGATTATTATAGACTTTTATGAACAACTATACACCAATAAATTGAAAAGCATAAAGGATATGCATAAATTGTTGAACACTTACCAAGATTGAACCAGGAAGAAAAAGGAATCTGAACAAACCAATAATGGGAGTGGGATTGAATCAGTAATAAAAAGTCTCCCAACAAAGAAAGGACCAAAGCCACATGGTTTTACTAGGGAATTCTACCAAATAGTTAATGAAAAACTAACACCATTTTTTCAAACTATTCCCCCAAATTATTCTTTTAAAAACTATTGAAAATTCTTTTCAAAACTATCCCCCCCCCAAAAAAAGATAAGGAGATTCCTTCTAATTCAGTCTATGAGGCCAGAATTTCTCTGATATCAAGAACCAGACAAGAAAACAACATCAATAACAACAACAGCAACAACACCAAAAACTATAGGCCATTATCCCTAATGAACATAGTTTCAAAATTCCTCAAATACACTCAACCAAATCAAATTCAGTATCACGTTAAAAGATCATTGAGCAATTGAGATTCATTTGAGGGATGCAAGAATGGTTTGACGTATTCAAATCCATAAGTGTAAAACAGGAAAAGAACTTGATAAAATTCAGCATTGCTACATGACTCAACTTACTTATCTAATGAACACATATCAACATAATAAAGAGTATATATTTTAAAATGCATAGCTGAATAGGGAAAATCTGAAACCTTTTTTCTAATAAACAGAACAAGACAAGGATGCACACTTTCACCCTCTTATTAAACATAAGACTGCAAGTCCTAGCCAGAGCAATTAGACAAGAGAAAAAAAATTAGATTGCAAAAAAGAAAATCAAAATTGTCTTCTTTGCAGATGACATGATCTTATATCTAGTAAAACCTGAAGACTCCACCAAATATCCTTAAAACTGATGAATTCTGAAAAATGTTGAGATATAATCTCACATACAAAAATTAGTGGCATTTCTATACACTAATCACAAACTAGCTGAATAGAAATCAATAAAGCAATCCCATTTGTAAAAGATTTTTTAAAAGACCTAGGAATATACTTAACCATTAAGGTGAAAGTCCTATACAATGAAAACTACAAAATACTGATGAAACAAATTGAAGAGGACATAAACAAGGGGAAAAACATCCCATGCTCATGGCTTGGAATAATTAATATATTAAAATGTCCATAATAGTCAAAGCAATCTATAAATTCAGTACAATCTCATCAAAAGACCAACAACAATCTTCACAGAAATAGGAAAAAAAATCTAAAATTTGTATAAAACCATAAAAGATCCTAAATAGTCAAAGCAAAACTGAGCAAATAGAAATAAGCAGTTGGCATCACACTACTTGACTTCAAAATATAGTACATAGATATAGTAACTAAAACAGCATGGTATTGGTATAAAAACAGATATATCAATCAATATACTAGAAGAGAGAACCCAAAATAGATTCACATATTCACAGTCAACTTATTTTGACAAAGGCAACAAGAACATACATTGGGGAAAGAACGCTGTCCTCAATAAATGGTGATGTAAAAAATTGATATCCATTTGGGGAATAATAAATCTAGATGTCTATCTCTCTTCATACATTAAAGTCAATTCAAAAAGTATTAAAGACTTAAATATATGGCCTAAAACTGTAAAACTACTAGAATACAACATAGGAAGCATGCTTTAGGACATTGTTATAGGCAAATATTTTTTAAAACTACAAAAGCACAAGCAATAATAAATAAAAATATACAAATGGGACTACATCAGATTAAAAAGATTTTGAACAGCAAAAGAAACTACCAACAAAGTGAAGAGACAACCTGTAGGATGGGAGGAAATATTTCAAACCATACACGCACAAGGGACTAATATACAGAATTTACAACGAACTCAACTCAACATCTAAAAAAACTTTTTTATAAAAGGGGCAAGTTTCTCAAAAGAAGACATCGAAATGGCCAACAAGTATTTGAAAACATGCTCACCATCACTAATCATCAGAGAAATGTAAATCAATATCACAATGAGATATCATTTCCCCCCAATTAGAATGGCTAATATTAAAAAGACAAAAAAAAAAATGATGGTGAGGATGTAGAGAAAAGGGAAGTCCTATACACTATTGGTGGGAATGTAAATAAGTATAGCCATTATGAAAGACAGTATTAAGGTTTCTCAAAAACTAAAAATAAAACTATCATATAGTCTAGTAATCTTGCCTTTGGATTTTTCCTAAGGAAAGGAAATAAGCATATGCAACAGATATCTGTACCCCTATGTTTACTGCAGCACTATTCACAATAGCCAATATACAGAATCAACCTAAGTGTCCATCATGTATAACTGGATAAAGAAAAATGTGATATTATATATATACACACACATATATATTCCATTACATATAATACACACACATATATTTATATGCATATAAATATAATGGTATACTATTCAGTCATAAAAAGAATAAAGTCCTATCACGTACGGCAGCATATATGAACTTGGAGGACACTATTTTAAGTAAAATAAGCCAGTAAAAATAAAAGCAAAAATAACTCATGTGTGGGTGTTTTAAAATATAGAGCTTATAGATGTAGAGAGTAATATTATGGCTATTAGAGGCCGGGAAGTGAAGTTGGGAGTGGAGGATAGGGAGAAGCTGGTTAATGGATAAAAATTACATGTATAATAAGTTCGGTAGCAATGTAAGATAAATAAGTTCGATAGTAATGTAAAAGGAATACAGTTAGCATTAATTCGTTGTGTCTGTTAAAAAAATCTAGAAAAGAGGACTTTGAATGTTTCTAACACAGGAAATGATACATGTTTGTTTGAGGCAATGGATATTCTAACTCCCTTGATTTGAGCAATACACACTGTACACATGTATCAAAATATCACTGTATACCCCATACAGATGTACAATTACTACAAGTGATCTAAAAACAAAAAGAAAGTATCTATTTTCTTATTCTGAAAAACTTCTTGGTAGCCAATTAGCACTTAAATAATTCCTAGTAACATTCCATCCTATCATGTTATTTCAATCAATCTATAGAAACAAAGAATAGTTTTCAACAGTGAAATCTATGATGATTTCTAATTTATCTCGCAAGAGGTTATAGTCACTTATAAATCTAACCTGAGGAATTAAGGTGCATTAAAATAACAATTTTATATACAGATAATATGGCAGACAAAATAAATTTAACATATATTATTGAGAGCTTATGTGAGTAATTCTAATTCATTACAATAATATTAAGAAACTATATCATGAATATTTATAATACATCTTGGGTTTCATCAAAGCATAGCTACTAAATATAATGGTGTTGAGTCTGAGTCTGATTTTAATCATGCTAATTAAGAATATCAGCATCTGAAAAGGTGTCGAAAATTAAGTGTTTACTTTTTTAGTATGATATTGTCTTGGTTTTCCTTGAGTGATATTCTACTCCTCTTAAGCAGATTAGTAGTATGACCTGTATTTTCCTTGATAATTGAGTTTTTCTTTTTAACCAGTATTATTGAGAGGATGTTCATTTTCCTAGTCACAGATCCTTTAAAACTTAACCGTTTAAGCCGGGCTTGGTGGCTCAGCCTGTAATCTCAGCACTTTGGGAGGCTGAGGTGAGTGGATTGCCTGAGCCTGCAGGTTCGAGACCACCTGGGCAACTTGACAAGACCTCATCTCTAAAATAAATCAAAAATTAGCCAGGGGTGGTAGCGCGCGCCTGTAGTTCCAACTACTTGGAAGGCTGAGGCGGAAGGATTGCCGGAGCCCAGCAGGTCGAGGCTGCGATGGACAGGGGTGGCCACTGCACTCCAGTCTGGGTGACAGAGTGAGACTCCCACTCAAAAAAAAAAAAAAAACTTAACCGTTTAACATGTGGATTAACCAACAAAGCAAGTGCAACCCACGTGTTGGTTAGGTCATATCTATCATATTCTAAATATCTTTAAATTAAACTCTAGCCCACATCAAATGAAAGATACTTGATTCTCTGACATTTCTGAAAATTCCTAGGTGTGTGTTTGTTTTTTTCAGGGACATTTTCCCTGAAAAGCTCTAACTTTCTCCTCTGACTAAATTCTTAATCTCAAGCACGTTTTGTTTCCAATGACTATTCTTACTTTCCTAAAGGACCCACCACAGACCACAAACATGGTGGCGGCACTTTTTTCTTGAAGTCACCAGACACTTATTCAGAAGAGTATTATATAATAGATGCACACAAAAAATTCCTCCACCAGACTAGGATTAGGGATTAAAGTTTAACACAGCAAGATATATACATTAATAGTGAACATGAAGCACATATTTTTTCTTAATAATTCCCGGGGCCATGACTTCCTGAGGAAATTTCTAGATATTCTGCTTTTCTTCTTAGCTTATTCTACTCTCTTGTCTGAATGCGTAATTTTCACTCAACATCACTTTTTGTTTTTCCTCCACTTTTCTTTTGCATTATTTCTGCTTATATTATTTCAAAAGAAACAACTTAATCATCTTTTTTCTCACACCAGCTAATCCCTTCTATAGCAAAGGGTGTCATTTTTAACAGTAGTTTAAGCTCAAAGACAATTGTTCCCCAACAGGAATTCTAAGGTAAACTCTTAAAGTAGCTCTTTTTTTTCTATTTTCTCCCAAAGAATCTTAGTCTGATCATATAAACTGTATATTCTAGGTCATAGAGTTAACTATATATTGAATACTGATGTTATCATCTACATGGTAAAACAAACATAATTACTGTGTTAAAAACATGGATTAAAACCCTCAAAATTTTTTACTTCATGAGAGTTAATTAATGAAAAATAATTTTTAAATTTCCATTATTTTGAAATACAGGGAATGTTGAATCTCATTAAAATAATCTAGCTTTATGTTGCATAATTTTTAAATAAGGCAAGTATAGTGTAAGTCTCCACTTGTCTTTCTCTATCACTTGTGTCATTTATCTTCCTTTACCATGCCCTTTGTAACCTGACTTGACAACTAAATATATATATATATTTATATCTCACCAAATTGCCCAGGCTGGTCTCGAACCCGTGGGCACAGGCAATCTACTCACCTGGGCCTCCCAAAGTACTGGGATTACAGACTGAGCCACTGAGCCCAGTCATGTTTAACGTTTATGCTTTTGTTTGTATGAAAAAGATTCTATATGAACTGGTTAATTATTTTTAATTTTATGCCATGCTAATTGCACTTAGGGGTTTAAAAAAAAGTGTGCCTATAAGAGTTTTGCATTTAGTAGTCAGTTAAGCATAGGTAAATTTCATGAAAGCTATTATGCTAATAGAGGGCAGACAAAAGGTGACTTTCAAAAATAATGAATAAATCAAGAAATTATAGTTAGACTTGTTTAAATGAATGAGAAATTATTCAGAAAATTTTCCTTTTAAACTTAAAGTTGATACATTTTCAAAGATCATTTAAAAACTTAATCTAAGATACTTGTATATTAGAAGCACATATGCCAGTATAATGTAATCTATATATAATAGACCCTCAGTCTGACTCGGTGGCACAGCCTGTAATCCCAGCACTTTGTGAGGCCGAGATGAGTGGATTGTCTGAGTCCACAGTTTCAAGACCAGCCCGGGCAACTGGGCGAGACTCTCTCTATAATAAATCAAAAAATTAGCTGGGCGTGGTAGCGTGCCTGTAGTTCCAGCTACTTGGAAGACTAAGGTGGAAGAATCACTGGAGCCCAGCAGGTCAATGCTAGAGTGGCCATGAGTGTGCCACTGCACTCCAGCCTGGGCGACCCAGTGAGACACCAACTCAAAACAAACAACAAAAAACCCTTCATGTTTTCTAAATATTTTAGGGAAGTTTAGATTCTCTATTAACATTTGCTTATTTTCCCACAAGCTGTTAGGAATAAATGACTAATACTAATTTATGGATAAAACCTGTAGAAAAAAAATAATCTGCTTAGAAGAGGCAAACTGCATTGGAATTTCCTTCCTTCCCTATCCACCCTGTGCTCAACCAACATCTTCATCCTTCTTCTCCATAGCCTTAATATTCCATGACCCAGCAATGTCATCACCTGCCTTATTATACTCACATATAAGTTGTCAAGTCATGATTTAGAAATATAATGCAAACTTATATGTTTTTTCCACTGCATACTCATATTGCAAAATCTCGACTATGTCCACAGCATCTAGTGCACAAATGGAGGAACTAGCTTTAGATGAGAACAGCTTTCACTGGAAATTTATATTACTATATGTATTACTTTAGGCATATGTTTATTATTTTAACCAGCTAATAAATATAAATAAATATGCAAAATAACTTAAACAAAACAACAGATAGTACGTACATACCTTATTGCATTCTTAATTTGGATACATTTAATTTAAACATGTTTTTCTATTTTATACATCTGCATGCTATGTTTTCACTAATATTCTGACATTGGTATCTATATTCAGTCCCTTGACTTTAGTCAATATTTCATTTTTAATGATTTACAAATTCTTATTCCAACTTCAAACTACTTGTCATAATTAAGTCACATACCTGGTAGTAAATGTGCTTGTGGAAATCCTATTTATCCTCAACCTGCATCTTATATATTGAACTAATTATTTACCTTCTGAATCCAGGTTAATATGTTCTCCTAACCTTTCTATTATTACATCCTTTCTGTCATCTAATCTACAAAAGCACGATTATTATAGAATTCTGTATTGCTCTCTGTAATATACATTCATTCCTCTTGATCCTAGTCTTTTTTTTTTTTTTTATGAAACCTTTGTCCATTTGTTTCCATATGAAGAGCTTCCAAATTAAATTCTTCATAACCTCTGGCATAGAGCAGTCCTCTAAATGGTCTTTTAATCTTTACTTTCTTCATCTACCTCAATCTTTAGTTATTAGATTTTTTTCTCCTTCCCTTCACAAACATTATAAAAGGGGAGATGACTTTTACTGTTTCTACTCTAATACCTACCTAAAATGATTTTCTTCACTCCATCATAAATTTTTCAGTCTTTGGTGAGTCATTCCTGTCATCTTAACAACATGGTTTTAACTCACTCAATTAACAAACGATTCCACAAATTTTTCCTTCTAGTCACTCTACTCATCTAGCCAACACTAGGTTTTGTTGCTTCAGTCAAACTGTGTATTAATTATAGTTTCTAATAATTTGCTGTACATTTCAAAATAGCTAGGAGAGAATAATTTAAATGATTATAGCGTAATAAGACAAATATTTAAAGTGATGGATACCCCAAGTGCACTGATTTAATCTTCACAAATTATATGAATGTATTAAATTATCACAAGTACCCACAATGTATATCTATTATGCATCAATCTAAAAAAATTGAAACAAAAATGAAAAAAAAATTATTCTCTTGACTTTCCCCTTTACCTATTGTCCCATTGCCACATTTACCTTTTTTTGTAAAATTCCCTGTACAGTTTATTTATATTAATTGTCTACAATATCTCTTAGTCAATTATCTTTTAAAACCACTATAATCATACTGTCACCTATAAAATTACTTTCTCCAAAGTTACCAGTGGCCTCCATGTTACTAAATCCAATGATCAATTTTAGATCTTATTGTATTAGCTTATCATCTACAGTTGACAGTTGACCAATTCCATGATAACTTCTTCATTTGGCTTCCAGAAGAAAAAGCCAGGCTTCTGTGTCCATGGAAATCTGTACCCACAGATTCAACCAACCATAAAACAAAAATATTTTTTAAAAAGAAGAAATAACAATAAAACCATAAAAATAATGCGGCAAAAACCCAATACAGTATAGTGGAAATTATTTTAAATATATGGGAATATGTGTGTAGGTTATATGCAAATACTACCCCATTTTATATAAGAAACTTGAGCATCCCTGGATTTTTGTATGCGCAGGAGTGGTCCTGGAACCAATCTCCTGCAGAATCTGGCAGACAACTGCATTCTCTTGTTTTGTTTCCCATCTCGTTTACCCTCATTCTCAGTCTTCTTTATTGGCTCATCCTAATTTTGCTGACTTTTTAGTGTTGGAAGTCCCCAGAACTCAGTTCTTATTCCTTTTCTCTTTTTAAAATTTAACAGTCACTTCTACTTGTAGAAAAAAAATAATCACTTCTACTTCTAGACTACCAAATTTAGATCTTCAGCCCAAACCTTTGAGATAGAATTAAGACTTGTATATTTACTCACTTCCTTAAAATCATAACCTGGATGTTTGTTAGTCATCTCAAACTTAATATGTCAAAAATCAAGCCTCAATCATCTCATCCCACCAAAAGTGTTTCACCAATGGCATTCCAAATATTAGTTAATGTAAATATATTTGCTCAGCTCTTCAGTCCCAATAACTTAGAGCTATTCTTTTATTTTCCAACTTCACAGCTAAGGAAATTCTGTCAGTTTTATCTTGAAAATTCAGTAACTTCCCATCACCTCCACTGTTATTTTCTTACTTCAGTAATTATAAATTCTCACTTAAATACTGCAAATAATCTCTGCTCTTTTACTTTTCTCTCGTATAGCTTATTCTCCACACAATAGTCATAGTGTTCTTTTTTTTTTTTTTTGAGTTGGAGTCTCACTCTGTCGCCCAGACT